>NW_010421766.1:73577-93684 GCF_000710305.1 Buceros rhinoceros silvestris | reverse complement strand
TACATTATTATATATTTTGGGTTTAATCTTCTTCTCCTTTCTGACTGCTAATACTCTTAGTTTTCCTGACTGACAAGATGGTTATTTGAAGTTCATTGAATTATTTTACTTCGTGTGTTGTCTAACAGTACTTTAAATCACTAAGTAAGTTTTATTCATGGATTGATGTGAAAGTAGTAGTAGTGTATATGTTCTCATCGAGGATCCCTCTTGCAGCCTACAAAACATCTTCCGCATGTTTCAGTTTGAGTGTGAAACATGGGAAATGTATTTATACTCCACTCACATGAAAAACTGATTCAAAAAAGTATCTTGGAATATTCTACTATATTCTATACAAGAGGAAAACAGTAGGACCAACTTGTTAGAAACTATGAAGGTGCAGAAATGAAAGTCTTAAAACAAAGTAATTACAAAATTTGAAAATGCCTATCAATAAAGTTTTCAACAGAAATTAGCTGAACACCTCTTAGAGCCTACATTATTGTCAGCTCTACAATGTTCTTATTCCATTTTTATCTGACACGCAAAAGGAGAGAGAACAGAAAAGAAATCAATTCTGATGTTAATGGGCATAATTCTTACACTCGTTAGTGTTACACCTACTTACTACTGGGATGAATTTGCTCCTCTGGGATTTAGTAAGTCAGCTTTTCTAAAATCCACATTAGTTGCCTTCTACCTACCTTTCAAAAGCCTCAGTTTTTATTAGCACTAAATGATATTAGCAAGGCTAAAAGGAACCATTTTGACAGTCCTTAAAAATAGAGATTTTATGTTCTTTTTGGAAAGGACACCAAACAAATGTTACTACCTAATTACAATCTAATGTGCCTTTCTTTTGGGAAGGATATAATGAAAAATGCTCTAAAAGGTGCGAGTATGCTGCCACAGAGACCACACATATATAAATGAGGGGTCAAACATCACGGCTGAATTCATTATGAGAGTCCCATAGGGACCCACCTGCCCTGCAGCTGAAAGGAGGAACCAAACAGGCTGAGCAGAGAAAGCACATAGACAAGAAGTGGACAGGGCAACAAGTATTTGTTGATGTTGTTGAAAATGGTCAAAACATTTATCAGAGCTAGAAATACACACGTGCAGACATCTGAGCTTTTAAGAATATAACTGTAATGACTGCCGCTGGGGACATCAGAATATTTGGAAATGGCTAAGATGGGAATCTGCATATATAGAAAAAAGCACAAAATCTGCCATCCAGACCGAATGCCAGACTGCGGGGGCAAGGGGGTGGGGCATACCATCAGGAAAATTCTGAAGATTCACAGAGTTAAGCAGGTCTACAGGCTGGACTCTGGGAAAGGCTTTACTCTCTTCAGAGTGGTTCCCTGCATCTCCTCCTGGAAAATTCCAAGTCTTCAGATTAACTGAACACATGCACACAAACACTAAACTCTTAACCATTTGCATCCATCTGCAGGCTAACTAAAGGCTACCCTCAGCCAGATTATGCAGTTAAGTCCTGGTTTGAGTTAGAGCAGAACTGATTCTGTTCAGTGATTTCACTTTCCAGCTCAGTCTCTTCTCAGTGATGGCACTGTCTGAAGTTAACAGTGTGTTTTTGCAGACAGTGTCTGCTCCTAGAAGTGATAGCGCTGGATGTTTACAGTCACTGCCAGGGGTTGGTGTGCAGAAAGGCTCTGGATTATACTTGCTCCTTGTGCAGACCAAGGTCACTGCTAAATCCTGTGTGCCACGGTGGGGGAGCAGTAAGTGAGAGGCTGCACCTGTGGGGAGGAGCAGACAGGACAGGACAGGTGACCCTACACTGACCAACAAGGTGTTCCATCCCATAGACGTCATGTTGGGTATAAAGCTGAGGGATCACTAGGGTCTCTGTCTCTTGCTTCCTCTTCAATGGCTGACAGCTGAGGAGGATTCTGTCTGTTCTGCCATTAAACCCAATCCATGCATCTCTGAATCCAGTTCCTGAACCCAGTTCCTGAACCCAGTTCCTATCTGCCACTGAGACCGGGACTCCCCCAGTGTCTGCCCTGCCGCATCAGTGGTGACAATTATGTGATTGCCATCAGGGGAGCTGGGTTCGGTACAGGTTTTGTGTATATTTGTGTATATTTGTATATTTCATATTATTATTATTATTATTCTCATTAAAGCAGTTTCAGTTTTCTTTTCCAATCCATAAGTCTCTCTCTCTTGCTCTTTTTCTCTCTCCCTCTTTGGAAGGGGGGAGGGGGGATGATAGAGAGTGTCTGTCATTCGTTTGAGCTGGTCCAGCTCTAACCCTTGACAAGGACAAATTCAGCTGGGTAGATGGGTCTCTGTGACACTATTTAATGACCACAGCTGGGATCCTGCTAAATGCATTCAGGTTCCCCTGTATAGGTTAAGCTGTTTCAGGATGATTAGTAGATCCAGTGGTACAGAACCAAATGGTAAAATGTGGTGCTTTGTTCTGCAAAGCTAATTTTGGAATGAAAAATAATTGCTTACTTTAAGAAATGCATTTGGCTTTGCGTTTTACTTTATTTTTTTGCTTTTGGCTGAACTCTCTTTAAACACTGACTTGCAATAATTCTTTTCCCCTGGGTCTCCAGGGAATCTTGTGGATCTACACTGCAGGGCCCTGAAACCATCAGCTCTGCCCATTCTCCTCCTTCCTCTTTCTCCTAGACCTCCCTTCCACCTTTTTGTCTTTTTGTCTGTGAAGAACAAGAGAAGATCCCCATTACCCTGCTTCAATGCTCTGTAAAAAGAATTTTAAAACTCTTAATATTACTTAATCACAGCTTTCAGTGCCCCTGCTGACATAAAACATTATAACAATGGGCTGGCACTTCATCAATTGTAATTTGCTGATATTACAGTCACAGTAGCGCTTGACATAATTGCCTTGCTCTACCACTGACTCATAAGGCTTCTTGATCTTGGTCAATACTTCTTTGCACTGCGGGGCTGCAGCCTGAAATTTTGGTCTAACAGCTCAGCTTTTTGAATTTCCAATTCCTGCCCTTGTGAGCAGCATGTCTCCCTCCAAATACCTGGCACACCATTGCCCTCAAATTTCATTCCCAGACACTTTGATCTATTAGGACACACTTTATTCTTCATTATTCTCAATTTTGCACATAGAATCACAACACTTACAACTTCTAAACAGAGAGAGTAACAGCAGTTATTAAGAATGAAGGAGCTAGCTCGAAGACAGTAAACCAAAAGAAGTTTAGTTATGACTTTGAATTCCTTGCAGGTGCAAAAATTCTCCCAGCAACAATATGACTTCAAACCATACAGATTATTAATAAGATGTTTATTTCAGGACAGAAGGCACCTTGAGAATAAATTTGATTATGTTGTGTTTTTCTGTAGAAAAATTAAAACATAAATTATCGGCCCAAATGACTTCTACTGGAGATGAAGGACAGCAACAAATAAGAAAAAAAAAACAGTGCAAACTCTCCCTGTCAGAACACACTGTGTGTGACTCATGCTGTAAAAGTCACCATTGTAAGCTGCAAATATTTATTCCTTGTATGATAGTAGCTTCTCTGAGGTTGGGACAGAGACGACACTATAAAGGCAGGAGAAAGCCTCTCTGCAGAGAGTTGTCAGACACAGCAGGCATGCCAAAACCTATGCTGGACACATGGAGAATAAAGCATAAAATCCATGCCACGTTGCACTTCTATGGCTATATGGACAACCACACACAGTGCTGAGATACAGACTTTCTATAACAATTCAGAGAGCAAAAATATTTTGATGTCTGCAGCTAGATTTTTGTGCCACTGCTTCGTGACACCACAGCCTGGCACTAAGAGTTGCCCTCCCAGGCTTCCCTTAGAGAAGTGGACCACTCTCAAATTCAGTAAACACAGGGTGGAAGGAAGATGAAGAAGCCTAGGGAGACACTGCAGGCTTTTACATGGGCCAGCTGACAAGCCCAGGTTCTGGGAAGCTGGTGGGATCCTGATGAGGAATTTGATGAATGCCCAGAAGGGCTGTGGTACACCTCCTTCCCACCCCACTGAGACTTACACGTGCAAACACTTGGTAACAGAGCACTTGCACAAGCCTTTTGTGTAAGCATCAATGTGAGGGTATGGCAGAACATTGCCAGGATGAAGTCTCACTGAAGAGGGACCACAACAAGGACTATATTCCCTGTTTGTAGCTCTGGCATGCTCAGCTCTAAGATCCCTGAAGTGACTTGCTTGTTTTCTAACACTCTGGCTGCCATAGCAAGAGTAAAACCTATTGCCTGGGCCATGGGAGTAGCTGGGGACATTAGAGTCTACCATTACAGACGGGCTTCAGGCTGGAATTTTGTCTATCCAGAGTGCAGGGCTTTGGATGCCATGTGAAATCCCACGCACTTCGGCCAATCAGTTCACACAAGTGGAAAGCTACTGTGAGAGTTAAGCTTTGTTTATTCTGCACATTTTGCCAAGATTTTGAAAACGACTTAATGGACTTGGACAGATTCAAGGAGTGTTTTTAGGTTCAAGTACTACTTGTTTAATGGATTTATTTTATAAACATTGGCACTGAGATTTTCAAAACTTCTTTGGGATTTGGCCTGTTGATTCCTCTTAATTTTTAACGTAAAGTAACATCTGAAGCTGGCAACAGCAACATAGTTGTGTAACTCTAATAGTTGCATAAGCTTATCTCATATTCAGAAGAAGGCCTTGTTCCACCAGGATGTGGATGAAATAGATGGCTGATGTTTCTGTCTGAAGGATCATTTCCCTTTGGCTTTACAAACCACGGCACAACTATTATGCCCATGTCCCCCAAGTATGCAATTTGAAAGTCCTTTTAAGCCTCCAGATATCAAACTTACACAGATAAAATATATGTGTGTGCATACATATACAAATCTATGTGTAAGTGTATACAGTTGTACTTATTTTATATATGTGCATGTCTTTGTATGAATGTATGTGCACAGACACTTTTCTATGTGTGTTCTTCTCCCATGGTGCTGGCTACCCGACTGTACATCTCTTTAGAAACTTCCAGCATTGCTGTTCTGAATCTGCACAGCACTACCTCCTGCTCCTCCATGGTCACCCAGGACGTGCTAGTGCTTGGAGAATTTCAGAAAGACATTGCACATGTTCTTAACAGGCTGTTCCTCTGAATCTTCGAGCCCTTCACCATCCGAGGGCAGTAAGCAAGAGAACAAATACCTAGGGGTGGGAGAGGGATCAGGATGTTGTAAGGTGTGTAGGCAGTGAAAGCACTTACAGCCTGCAGGTGAAACTAGAGCTGGGATAGGTGGTGGGGTGCAACAGTTCTTGGCTGCACAGAGGTCCTCAGTTCGCTGTTTCTGCAGCAAAGTGCAGGACAGTAGCATCACACTTCTCAGGTGACAAAAAAGAGAATGGGAAAAGGATGAAATCTGGGAGAAACCCAGCTTTCTCATTTAATCACAACAAACTGAAAATGTCTTACACATTCAGAACAGAAGGAAACTAGTCATTAACTTATGTGGGGCAGCTGGTTTCCCAATAATGGCTCCTACACATTCTGATTTTAATATTATTGTTCTTGTCAACTGTGGGAACGCAATGTATATTAATGACGGTTTATTCCAAATTGGCCATTGTCGGAGTTAATAATTAGGTAGTCAGGCACTAATTATCTCTATTTTGTTTCAAATCATTAACTAAGAAATCTGGAGAAGTAATTTCAGAGGCAGGCACCAGAGCCACACACAGTAGGGTGGGCTCTGCTGTGGGCACAAGAGATGCTTCACTCTGGAGAGTGGCACCAGCCTACGCCTGGGAGCAGTTAGGATGACACTGCTCCAAGTACTGGGTGCGGAGTGGCACCACCTTGAAAAAATATATTAATATATCCATTCTTTTTGCACCCCTGGTTCATCAAGGAGGAAGGATCCTTGAAGGCACTATTTGGCATCTGGACAACAGAGCTGCTCTATCAGGGTCACCACAGGCTACGACTGCTGGCTGCTACTCTCTTTCCAAGCAGAATCCAGCTGGACAGGCACCAGAAGGAGGGCGTGCAGCAGTGGGAAGAAGTGGCACAACAGGTCTGCTTGGAGACTGTGAAGTCACAGTATTTACTCCGAAATAAGCCTTCTGTGAAAGAGACTGCAGGGAAGCGCTCAGGACAAAGATGGGTCTGGTGCACAGGGAATGAGAGACCTTGGGCACATGGGTGGAGCTGCCTGAGCTCCTGCAGGGGCAGGAGACAGCCACAGCACTCCTCCAAAGGTCTGTGCTTTCACAGGGCATGGGTGAGCCTGCACTGTTGCTCCCCGCTTGCTGGCACCACCCAGCTCTCTGCAGGTGTGTGCAAGATACCCTGATTCCAGTCATCCTCCCCTGTTATCCTCCTCCCTGGACATTATATCAGAAATGTTACATGGGACACCTTCAACAGCAGTTCAGGGTGTACATTATGCTGACCACTTTACATTGAATCAAGCGTATCATCACAGTGCCTTAGGGGAAAGTAATGAAGACATTAAGTTTTCAGTTATTTTGGTATAGTTTGTCCTCGTTTAAGAATTTTCAAGATTATCCTGCCCTTGTGGGCACAAAACCCCTGTGAGACATCAAAACCAGTGCCCACCACCACCACCTGTTATGAACTTACCTCAACATAGAGGATAGGGAAAATACCAATCTTGTCACCCAGCATTCCTTCTGCCCAGTTGTCATCTACCCTTCTGATGACTGTCAAAATTTCATCCTAAAATCAGAGATACACAAAATACTTAATTAGATTTTCTCATTAGAAACATGTAATTTTTTTAGTTAACCACATGACAGCATAGGGGGAGAGTGCACAGAGGAGGCCATAAGCCAGGTAAAAATGTTTCCTGAACCTTGAGTCAGCAGCATCCCTGGCCCAGCATCCTACCCTAGATATCCCATCCAAAGTGCACTAAAGCATCCTGCAGAGTGGAGCAGCTCATGCCAGCTGCCAGCAGCAACAAGGGTCTAGCCACAGCGGGTGAGACTAAGTAACTCCTGGATGCACCGCAGGGCCAGGGAGAATGTTTGACCTAGGAGGTTACCCATAACTCAGAGGTGAAACTCTCTACCATGAAGCTGCCCCTGTGCATTTGAGAGCCCATAGTGGCACCTGGCTGCTCCAGAAGACTGTTCAAAGGGAAGCAGCAGTAGAGCACAGGTAGCCCTGGAAACACTTCCAACAAGAAGCATAAGGTACAGCATGAGGTGCTCAGCAACTAACCTACACTGCTGATTCACTGAATGTTAGTTTTCCATTTTTTAGAAAAAAAAATTAGGAGGTAAAAGTGCAAAGCAGGTAAAAAGACAAGGATAATGTAATAAAACCCAACTGTTCTTATTTTCAGCTGTTGGATCAGCTTCAGTATAGATACAAGTCCATTTTCTAAAACCAAGGGCATTTCAACATTATATTTAATCTAAGGGATCTTACAAAGATTTCAGCCGATGATGAATTTTTTTGTGATTATAAAACAGGAGACTAAGCAAAGTGCAGATAAGACTCAACACTGCCCAAAGTTTGTCTTGATAGAGGTAAAACTTAGAACATACCAGTCATTATAAAAGCTCTAGTGACTAGAACCAAATCCTGAGTTTTCCGAGTCTGAGCTGCTCAACTTGTCAATGGATTTTTGCTACCGCTCTGCCTGCTAGGGTTGTTGCACAAAACCCAGCCTTGAGCAAACTCCGCTTGCTACCACAACTGCAGAAGGCAGCCGTGGGTCACTGCCTGCATGCTCAGATCTCCTACGGCCAGAGGAAAGGAGCTGGCTGAAAGAAACTGTGAAATGAAGTTTGCTGAGAGGCCATTCATTCTCTCATTTGATCTCCTCCATTCCTGTGCAGAAATTCATAAAAAAGAAGAAAGCATCTTCCTCCAGAAAGCTGAGACAAAGTTCCCTGCCATTATCACTTTAGTTCCACCCCTCACTCTAGGAAAATAAGAACTACACATGGTCTGTCATCGTCCATCCATGTAACAAGCTATCCATGTTAACTGGTCAGGTGAAGGGAGCTGGTTTTTTCAGATACATCTCACACAGAACTGCACATTCCTCCACCCCTCCACCCCCTCCAAATTCCAGAGTATTCAGACCATTAACATTGATAGAAAACGACCAGAAGAGGGATGTAATGTGATGTACCTTGCAGTTTTTGAACATGTGTGTTTTGAACACGTGCACTTCAAAATAGTTTAAATGTTTCCTTTAAATTATTCATCTGAATGATCCATTAGGGGAAAGTTCAGAGAAACAGCTACAAACTCAAGTCCTTCAGCTATTTATTACAGCTGGAAGGATGCAAAAAGAATCTGTGCATTTAATTTCCTGAAGAAACAGATAGTATTCCCTTCCAAAGCCCTGTCTGCACAGATGATTTTTGATCTGTGTAAAGAGCTGACAGTAATACATCTCTGCAAAGTTTCCAGATGCTCTTACAAAAGACCGATTATCATAAATTTAGAATCTAGGTAAAGGGGGTAAATGAGGAAAATAAAAGACTGCATCACTTCAAGAACCTGCTATGAGTGTTCCTAGTTTCTGTATTTGTTCACCTATTTTCTTAAAAGAGACTTTTTAAAAACCCAAAATGGAATGGATCTACACTTTCACGATAGGTTTATGTATGCATGTATCACCCTAGGCGTGTACATGCATATGCATGTATAAATGTGCGTGTATATATATTTGCACATATATACACACATAAGGTAAGAAATTAAGAAAAAAACCTTTGACTGTAAAACCCCAGAAGCACTTGACTAGATTTTGTTAGAGGCACCACGTAATCCCATCCCTGGAGCAGGTTGGACAGACACCTGGCAGGAAAGGTTTATCCTGCATTGATCCTGCATGAGTATGGGGCAGGGAATGGGTGACCTTTGAAGACTCTTTCTAACTTTACACAGACATATGAAATCTGGAAACCTTTCCATACACTGATCTTAGTTTGGGTCTCCCAGGTCTGGCTGCTGAATGTGGTCTTATATATCTGCGAAAATCAGATAGCTGCACATCCTAAGTAATGCTGACATTCAAAATGTGTATCTTTGTGGGAGAGCAACGTGCAAATCCTTGAGAATGCTTTTCATTAGAGAACTCGTTTTCAGAAGGGTGTTGAAAATCTCCAGGAATTACAGTAAATCCTGGAATGAAATTCTTTATTAATAGAAAGTTTCTTTGTATTCCCAGCCCACGACATCATTCTATGCACTGGGCTGGTGAAAGCTTCAACACGAACTATTTTAGTACCTTAGATTCGTTGGATAGCCGTGCTACTTAGAAATTCCTAGAAAGGTTCCCAAAAAGATCATGAATAGTAAAGAGGCACAGATCTCTTGGCATATCACTTCAGCTTTCTGAACTTCACTATTTGACATGTACTAAATTGATTTCCAGGCAGTATAAAGGAATCCAAGCCTCAAATCTCATTTCAAAAGCCAATGGTATCCACTGTAGTTTGACAAAGATACCCTGTGCTCTTTTTTTTTTCCTGTGGCTAAAGCCTCCAATTATTTGCTCTCTCCTACTTGTTGAAGTCCCTTTCTATTCATCAGGACTGGGCAGCCTTGTGACAGGCACATGGAACTTGTAGTTCCAGTTTATAATCATTATAAGAGAGGAAGTCAAAGATAAATCACTTAAAAAGCAATCTGATTGACAGAGAAATGAACCCTTTTGTTGAGAAAACAGCACAAAATTGTGTCCAATAACAGTCATGATTCACAGCCTGATTTTTACTCTAGTCATTAACAGCCATTAACAAAGCAATACAAAACAGATGTGCCTGCTATCTGCAGAGATAACAACTCCATCTAGAGCACTGGGGAGATCTCGGTGATGCCGGGATGGCACCACACAGTGCTTGGTGTTCCCAACGACAACACTTGCCAGCTGGCAACAGAATCCCAGTTGCCAGATATGACCAGGACAGTTCCACTGAGAACAGCAAATGCTGCTGGAATTGAGCACTAAGGGGACGGGATGCCACTCTACAGCCAGGAACCATTTTGTATGGGAAGTAATAGAAGGGACAACTCCAAGGTCACCACAATGTTTGTTAAACATGGCTGTAGGCTGGCAGTGAAAGTGTTCGAAAATGAAGGAAATAGTTGATGTTATTGAAAATGCCGTTGAGCAATAAAGCACAGTGAACAGTTGATGCTACCTTGACAGGTTTGAGACTCATCTACCACTGAGCCTTCAAAGGAACACCTGACCTCATGCATGCAAAAGGGTGGTCCAACACCACAAACAAACTGTGGGCTGAATTTGGACTCAGTCTAAGCCTGGAGTAACTACACAAACAGACAATGCAATTACCCCAGATTTGCAATGCTGTAGCTGAGAGCAAAGTCCTTTTGTGCACAGCTTGTACCAGAAAGCGTAGTCCAAGGGAGGATTGGTTATTCTTTTTTAAACAGAGACAGTAGGAACCCAGGCTCATGATGGGGTGTCGTGTAAGGAGACATTAGAAAGTTGAGTTAAATGAGTATATCCCAAGGGCATACAATGAAGCTCTGTAGGCCACATGTTAATTGCAACCACTCTAGTGAACATCAGGAGTAACATTGCTGAAACTGCTGGAGTTAAACTGGTGCAAAACTGAATCAAGGCTGGAACCTGTCATTACAGAGAGCAAAATAACTGCTAACCAACTGATTTGGCTCACCACTGCTAAAAAATATCTTAAGTCACAGATCCAAGATGTTTTGTTTTCTTGTAGCCACTGCAGAGAAGGGAGGAGTGGCAGGACCCTATACCTGTACATATGGCCACTTTGGGACGAGGAGTTAAGAGGGAGCAGTCCACATAGTATAAGCAAATGACAGGTTGGAGCTTTGTTTGTTACATCGGGGACACAAGACAGAAGTTTCTCTCTCCCTCCCAGTTTTATACTTACACATACAAAGTTACTATATTTGATTCATCTTTAGCCTTTTATGTGGAGAGTGCCTTGTCTACAGGAGATGAAAATGGGTAAATGGCAGAAGCCCTCTGCAGCACTGCTCATGAAGATCAGCGTAAAGCAGACTTCATTTCCCTGCAATCCACAGGACACCCTAATTAAAAAAAAACCCACAAAAGAAAACCCTAATAAGAGGAAAACCCAATTATCCTTCCTTTGTTTTCTATTACTGCACTGACAGATATTCTGACTGCATCATAAAAAAGGCGATGGGAAAAAAAGAAAGTCCAGCAAAAGAGCAACAAAACATAATGATACAGAAGATCTCTATGTTTGAATTCCCTGCTCCTATTTTCTCTTCAGAGCAAAACTCCTCTTTATTATACGTTTATAAGTAAAATCCAATGACAAGTGTCTGGAAGCATTAAATGAGTTGCAGGACACAGATAGGTTAGAGTCGTTTGTATAAGCAGTACGCCGATGCAACTTCTGTACCTGAGGAAAGTACAACAGCATAAATGAAATCGAGATCAAGTTCAGCATCTTCAGATGTGAACTGAGATTATTCAAATGATGAGTGATAAATTGCACCTACAGCAATGCAGTGCTCGTGACTTCGTGCAGAGCAACTGACTGCATCAGCAGATGATCTAAAACCTGGACTAAACAGGAACCTTCATCAGCCCAGGTGACAGCTAAAATTAGCATAGGGAAAATTGTTGAAAACATGATGGTAAAATCCCGAGATGAAAAATAGATTATTCACTGTCAGGGAGAACAATAGGCAAGACATAAAAACAGTTACAACGTGACAGTACGAGAAGTGGAAGGAGCTAAAGAAGAAAATAGTAGTAGAAGAGAAACCAACTCCCCTTGGGGAAAACCCAGCCGTCAGGGATAAGAGGATGCAGACAGTAACATGAGGGGTGAAGAAAGGAAAACTGAGGGACTGAGAGGAGAGCTATACAGCAAAAAGAAATGCTCCACGTGAGCCAAGAAAATGAAAACTATCAGTATACAAAGACAGTTACTGTAAAGGATGTGTACTAACGTATGGCACCAAGTATATCAAATATGAACATGTCTAGGAAAGGACCTGCTCTAACAAAAAAGGCTACAATACCTATTAGGTTTCTTAGATTCAGCAAGCGATGAATACCTTAAGCAGACAAGGAAGACTGTTTCTCAACAAAGTCACCGTTCTACCTCTGGGCAAGCAGCGAGGAAAGCAACATGCCAGCAAATATACATTTAGTGATAGGATCTCAAAGGTAACTTCTGGCTATCTTTCTGTTAGTGCACGGCTGCTACTTCTCACTAAGCAGCCCACTTTCTCACAGAGATTCACAGCTCTAGGGAGGCTGGGTAGTTGCAGGGTTTGCAGTGTTTGCAATCAAACACTTTGCTTGCTATGGAGCAAAAGCACTTACAAATCTTTTGTGAGATAAATTATAAGTATACAGTCTAGGTATAGAGAAAGTATACATTCTAGGAAATTGCGTTCTGCTGAGAAATGCTGCACGAGTGAAAGAGATGTTACATTTGGTGAGAAACTTATATGCTGCAAATAATTCATTCTGCTGTAATAAGTAGCCTCAAAAGCGGAGGTCAGTAAAATACTGGTGAAGGATATTTTTACCATCTATTTCATATTCACTTCAAGCATAACCGTTATTACTTTATGTGATACTAGAACAACCACAGACAGCTGAAATAAAACAGAAAATGACAATGAACAGGTTTTCCATGGCATTCCGTGCCATAAATTAACATTAGGGGATATGCTTTATTTCACTGTGGGTTTCTTGATATCCATGAAGCCCATCTAAGGTCAACACAAATTATTAGGGAGGGGAGGAGAAGACAGAAAGCAGGTGGGGAGGTGGGGGAGAAAGGGAAAATGTGACATTTTAAATCCAAAGGAAATGACAATGTCTCCGTTTTTTCTCATTCCAAACAGAAATTATTAAACGTTTTGCTTTTAAAAAAAAATGACTATTTTTTAATGTCTTTATATTCCTGAAATAAGAAATACTGTGATATATGATGATAGTGTATTTCAACTGCTAATTGATATATCGTATGATGTAATATACATTTTGAAGTTGAATAGCATTTTAAAACACTGGAACATCTGATCGATAAGGAACATTTAAAGACACATTCCCATTAGATTTTTCCTGAAATTGAGTCATTCTTGAGGAACATTTCAATGCAGATGACATGTATGCTTTTTAGACAGAAAAATGTTCTTGTAAAGTGTGTAGCCAGTTCTGCTTATTGAGTTTCACTGGCTTTGTACCAATCTTGGTGTATGTGGCATGAGCTATCTCAATGGCTTCTTGTTTAGATGAGAATTTCCCAACTATGCTAACACGGAGCTTGCCCTGAGGGGAAACTATGCCCACCCAGCATGGCTGGTGTGTGGGACATTACAGGGCCACCAAGCAGGCTCTACCTCTGCAGGGAGGAGGATTTACATGTTGGGAGAAGTCAATGTCCTTCAGCATGTTACAGCACATTACGTGGGGGACATCCCACTTAACATAGGAAATTCATCTCCATCAGCCAGTCCCCAGTAGGCTGCCTGAGCTCAAGGACTTTAATTTTCTCATACAAGTAACCAGTTGAAAGAAACAAACAGTGAACAGGGTCTTCCCAGGCAGCTCTGCCCAGAGAGGCCAGGCAGATGTCCCACCAGTCCTAGCACCACTGTGCTCCAGACTTGGCTGCCAGCACCCCATGTTCTCCATCAGTCCCTACAGAACCAGCTTTCTAAACTTTTTTTTTAATGTAAAACTAATACCCTACCTTTGTGAAGGTCAGGCAATCCTTGTCTTGATCTTTATCTTTTATTTCGAAGTCATAAAGTGCTTTGCCCTGAGGTGGAGCTTGTGGGAGGGGCTTGATACACTGGATGTAGCTGGCGGGGAAGAAGCCGTGGTTCCCATTGAGCTCGCCATGGTACCAGTTCTCATCCACTTTCCGCCGCAGTATGATGATGTCCCCCTTGTTAAACTTGAGGTCACCAGGCTCCTTTCCCTCATAGGTATAGAGGGCTTTGCCATAGGGAAGCTGAGAAACACTCTGAGGAAATAAAATATGCAACATCTTTAAGCAAAGTCGACCCAGCACCAATTTCCTTCTTAAAGTCACTTTCAGCTAGAAGAAAACTGATCATCCATGACCAAATCGCCCCAATGACTACAGCTGACTGTTACATAATGCTGTTCCCTGAATCTTACAGGAAAACTTGGGCGTGCATGATGGCAAGACCGAGAAGGTAAGTCAGAGGAGGCAGTGCAGTTCTCTTGAAGCTCAGCTGAAACCTGTTATTTTGCAAAATATACCATGTAAGCAAGACTATGAACTTAAATAAGTAAAACTCAACATGTCTAAAGGTAAAAAAAACAGACATTTTGACCTTCAGGGTTGCTTTGGTTTCTGAAGCTCAAAAGATAAACAAAACAAAATAAGCTTGAAGATTCTCATGGTTCTAAAAGTTGGCAAGTTGAAAATTTTTCATTGTTTTTGTTTGAGCAACTCCAAACATTTTGAGTTTGAAGCTTTTAGTTTAGCTTTTGTTTCTGTAATGAAACAGTCTTCTTTCAAAATCCTCAAGTCTCATGCTGTTTGCTGAGGGCTACTGTAAACAGTTATAATATTCTTTGTTGCTTACGAATTAATGTCCCTGTGGAAAAGCAGAATAGGCAGAATGCCTCAAATCTATCTTCTAGAATTAAAAAGAGCTCTGAGGCTCTCACTCTCATTAAAATAAAGATGAAAACTTAAAAAAATGAGAGCATAAGAGCAAAAACACAAAAAAGTTAATAGTTTGGTGTGATAGAAAAGTGAAACCTATTTGACAGAAACTATCTGATTGTGAAGAATTCTTCCCAGAGTTCACTTTGGCCTAGTGCAAGATTGTCTCATCCAGGCTGCAATTTTTTTGAGCTTTGAGGACAATTTTTTTTAAGAAGTATTGGTCTATGCAGCTCTTGCACTTGCCCTCCCTGGATACCTGCTCCCCTTCTTGCTGAATCCCACAGAGCAGAGGGTAACAGTGTTGGACACAGCCGCCTGAATGATAGCACTTTAACCCAAACTGGGGGAGAAAAGGTGTATCACTGTTTTTTTATTTTATTAAGCTTGAGCTAAGAGTTAGTTTGTAAGCCTCAGCGCAAATATGTAGCAGCACATACCACAGGGGATGCTAAAGGGCTCCTGTAAAGTCCACCATTCATAACAGTCTTTTTTTCAGAGGTGTATTTATTAAAATGACACGGTGTTCTGTTGCATGTATATACCTATGAGTAGCCTGTTCCCTGTTCTGCACACTAGTTGTCAGTGGGGTATCCTACAGGGACAAGGAAAAAGTAAAGATACGTTTAATAAAACACCTTGGTATTCCCCCAGGTGTTTCTTACGACTGTACTTCTGGGTGACATTCCTGTGCATAAGCCTAGCACTCGAATGCTTTCTGCATGGAGTAGGTAGAGTGGCCTGACAGAAACACTCCATTTCCCCACCTCAGCCAGAAAATGAGATGCTGGGATGACTTTTTATGGTATTTGTTAAAGCAACAAGCAGAGGCATTTTTTGTTCCCAATGGGTGCATGAAATGGAGCTGCTCTGGTAGGGCAGGTTTTATGCTCTTACACCTGCATCTTTTGACAGGAGGAGGAGAAGCGCCAGGCTGCTGTCTGTGCTGCCTGCCAGTGCAGCCTACTCCGGCTGCTTACGGGTGCCAGATGGTCACTGTGGCAGTCAGATGCTCCGCTATTCAAAAAGTAAGTTTCTTGAATGCACCTTCACACACAGGCATTAACTTATTCGTTCTATTAGGGAGGGCTTTTGTAGCTGTGCAAGTCTTGGAAAGCATGCGCAATACATCTTGCCTACACTACACAGTGAAGGAAGCAGGCAGACGGGCACAGCTCTACAGAACGCTGTCCATGTTGTCTGGAAGGGCATTTAATTTCATCCATCCGTGCCCCCAGCTCTCAGTTTTCTCATTAGCAATTTACAGTTCCTCTTTTTTCTCTGTATTCTTTCAGGTTTTGCTGTATAGGAATGAAGGTACCCAGTTAGAGACCAGTATTTTGGAAGCACCTTCAAATGTAACAAAAAAAAGTGTAAAAACAGAAAAGAAAATCAACAGCCAGATAGAAAACCATGCATCGAACAGTCTCTACCAAAACAGTGCCAGCATCCTACTGGTATTTTTCTCTCTGCCAGGGTGGTTATTTCCCTTGACACCAAAGATTTGCCCCCCTCCCCAGCATTTTGAAGATTAAGCATATGATACCATCAGACTCCTTAGGTAAGGCATAGATCGCATTACCTATTTGAAAATAGAAAAAAAATGTTAAGCTGAAAGACTATGGAGCCATGTAGTAATTTGGAAATAGAAGATTCATTACTTTAACTCGTGCTGGGAGGAGACTATTTATCAAACACCAAGTAAGACTTCTGCCAGGTGTGCACTGAACAACTGCTGATCCAGGCACATGCCTGGCAAGCACTCTCTGTATCACTTACCCTAGATGGGGCCTTACTATTCCCAAGATCTTTGTAGCAGTTCAAGGTCAGATCACTTTCTTTACTTTTTAACCACTTTCCTGTCCCAAACCTCCTTTTACTGTGTAAAAAGTCAACTGCCCCTAGAGCTACAGAGAAAGAAACCGGATTTTATTCAATCTCACACATCATCAATGAGATTCTTATGCAACACATGCTGCGCTTTTATTATTAATCAAATGAGCTGTCTAGAAGATAATTCAGGTGCCTGTTTATACCTACACCTGATGAAAAGGCAGACTTGTAAGCAAAAGAAACAAACTGCAAGACAAAAATTTTAATTTGAAATCTGGCATTATTTGGAGCCCCCAATGCGGCACCCTGGGGAATTTGCAGTTTAGGTGCTGGTGTTCCTACTCTCTTTCATGGGCATAGTTATGGGCCATGTTATCTGGACACTGTCCTACACAGAGAAGATCTGCGCATAAGGTACTTAAACTACAACTGCCAGCGGGAAGGTGCTTCCAAAATAAAATGTGTCAATTATCAGCTATGGTTTTTCTAATTCTGAGACACAGCTTTTCAATTAAAAAAATATGTATAGACATTTTTAAAAATGAACATGCTGTTTAGTGGAAAAGACACCCTCCTATTGAAACATTGCTGTAATCGAGACTTTTCCCAGCCATTCCTTAAGGACAGAAGCACCCATTTTGATTTAAGAATCCCAGGTAAAGTTTGCATTTACTGTGGCCCACGCAGAGGTAAAGAAATAATGGACTACTCTACTCCTTTTCAAATAAGGCTACTTTTCCCATTCTAAAGCTCTGAGTGTCTGCTCCCAGCAACCGAAGAGAAAAAATCAGTACCATAACTATAAAAAAAAAAAACCAAACCAAACCAAAAAAACCCCCAAATAAACTCTTGAAGCTTCTGGGCTGATATTTTCTGGCCAAAAGGTCCAGCTTCAGTGGACTTCCAGTGGACAAACTGTATTAATGAATCCTGGTGCCTAAGAACCTGATTTTGAGAAGTTTCTCAGTATTGGTGCTACTTTTGCTTAATCCATAAGTGAGAAGCAAATAAAATTCAGAAAGCTCCTCTTAACTACACCTGAAATTTTATATGTACTATATATATATACGTATGAAAGCTTATTTCAGAAATAGAAGAAAAATGACCGCTACTGCTGCCTGCTAGTTGTAATGCCACTCTCCATCAACATTTGGGTGATTCTTAGAAGTTTTCCTACAAACCTCTGATTGTTTCCCTCTTTGCCAAATCCTTATGCAGTGCAGTTCTGGCCTAATCACCCCTCTTTTCTTCATTTGACTCCTTGAATTCAGTAGGAAGGGAATCAGCCAGGACTAGTCTCCAACTCACATGCAAACCCCCCAAGCCTTGCCAGGGTGAGTGCCCTTCCCATTTTCTCTTCAAAATCTGTCCCCCATGCCCTGTTCTATTTCCCCTCAGCTTCTTCTTCCATGCAATGGCACTTCAGTCAGACATCACCATCTTCAGCGTGCCCAGGTGGTCCTTCTTACAAAATCTGGTAATCTAAAACAGGCTGCAAAGTATCATCTAGGGATCAGACTAAAAGAAAAGCAGAGGCAGGTGACAGTTTTGATGGAGAGCAATGATAAGCACATAGAGATACTCCTCCAGCAACTGCAGAAGCCTTTACAACTTTCTCTTGCTCCCTGCTGCAGAAGAGCAAACCCTCCTTATCCCTTCTCTGCCACTCCTGTGCCTGGGCACTACTGCTGCAACAGCCAGTGGACACCACAGAGCCAACGTGCTACCCTCTCATCATCCACTTCATCTCCTGCTCCTCAGTCAAAGCCCCTTTTCAGCTGTGAGGCCCACCTCGAGGTCTTCTGGAACACTGTCCTGGGAGGGAAAATTCCTTTCCCAGCCTGGCCCCAGCAGCATCATGCCCAGCTCTTCTCCCCATGGTGCCCAGCTCCACAATGGCCACTCCTGCACCTGAGGACCAATGCAGGGGCAGCCTGCTGACCTGTGAGGAGCTTGGCAAAGATAAACATCCCACTATCTCCCTCCAAGTCACTTCCTGACCTGTGGTCCTACCCTGAGGGACACCTGCCATCACCCCCTATTCCCAGCTGCCATGAAATCTGGTCAGGCATAATGCAGGCGGCTGCAAAATAAACGCTCACTGCATGTGGCTGTATCAAGAAATTGATTTGCCGTGTTGATTTGTTGTTAGGTTAACTGGAATTCGGCTATGATGTGTATTAAATTTCAAGACTCTGTGTGGGTGTGTGTAGAAATAAAGAATGTAAGAAAGAAAGGAAGGAAGGAAGGAAGGGATGAAATCACAGTCAATGGCAACGGCCAGTTTCTTTTTCCTGCCAGTAAACGCGTGTTGGCACAATGCTGAATACTGCCAAAGGTTTCTTTTCCTCTTCAGCAATCAATACTGACATAAAAGCCTGAAGCGTTAACACGCTGAAAACCCCTTTTGCAGAAGACTCAATGATATGTTGGCAACTCAATCATTCTGCATTTGTGTTTCAGCAATGTCAAACGGCAGCAGTTAAGCAGAAACCTGCTGGCAAATTGACAAAGAACAGCCATGAAGCAATTAAGTGGCAACACGGGAGAATCTTCCATCATGTATCCTGGAGAACAAAAGGAGAGGGAAAAAACCCAAACATGCTTGTTTCCAGTAAATTCTCCCAGTAGAAAACAGTATGATCTTCACAGGTAGAGTAGGTCTTAAGTTTTCAAAAGTTATGGAAAAGAGACATTATCCCAATAGGCTTGAAAGCAACGCAAGCTCCGACATGTGTCACAACCTGCCAGCTTATGTGTGCGATACTTGATGAAGGAGGTCACTACTTAGGAAAAGTTTTGATGCTTGCCCAAAGTACAGTGCGGGTGCCTACAAAACATGCTTTTCCTACTTTACACTATTTGGAAAGGGAAAATAAAAGCTTCCCAAAGCAACCAGAGCTCAAACAGAGCCTAGATGTCTAAGATGAGGGCAACTTCATTTTCGGTGTCTGTGTACAACTAGGGAAGGCGTACACAGAAGACAGCATCAAAACCCCACATGCAAAATCATCAGATAGTCTTGCCAGATTTGCTAGTTCACAAACACTCAGGAATAAAGTCCAAAACCATTCCTTGACACCAATACACTGCATTATGTAAGAAATCAAAAATAAAATACACAGGGGCAAGGCCTCCAGCTACTAAACCCAGACAGAAATGCTATCATAGAATCAGAGAATGCTTTGGGTTGTAAAAGACGTATATCCAACCCTTCTCTTAAACCAAGTTTGTGTTCAGAATCCTGAAACCCAAGAAACATCTTGAGGCTACAGCTACAGAGCAGAAGATTGTTTTTCTGTCGTGTGAAAACCCCCTTAATGCTGAAGGGTAATTTCCCTCACCCAAGCTCTTGCCTTGTGCAGCTCAAGGTGTGCCAAGAAGGGAAAACTCAGCCTCTCTGCTGCAAGGGCTTCCCCTGCACATGGGTATCCCCCACAAGAGGCAGGTGTGATGCTGCCCATCCTGTGCAGCAGCATCCTCACCTGACCCCTGTTTCGGGAGGATGAAGGGATGCAAGAACTGGGGAAATGAAAAAGGTGGAGGAGTGTTTAACTCCTTCTGCTTCATGGGTCTTGTTCCTAGTCAGAGCGAGATGTGAAGCAGGA
>NW_010421766.1:50560-73425 GCF_000710305.1 Buceros rhinoceros silvestris | reverse complement strand
TAAGAGCGCTACTAGGGACAGTAATTTACTTTTTTTTTTAGACTGTACTGAAATCATTTTAGCAAAACACACTGGCATGTTGTTGTTGCAGTTCTTCAAACTTCTCCAACATCTCCATACACCTCATCTTCCAAATACATATCTGAGGAACTGTACTGAAATCATTTTAGCAAAACACACTGGCATGTTGTTGTTGCAGTTCTTCAAACTTCTCCAACATCTCCATACACCTCATCTTCCAAATACATATCTGAGGAGTCTGTTCCTCTGAATGACTCAATACACTTTTATCTCCTTCAAGAAGTACTATCAAGTAATAAACATCTAAAACAAATCAAAAGTCAATTAAAAAGAAAAGACACAGAAAAGAAAAAGTAATGAAAAATATGCACATCTCACTGTTAAACTACAATTAAACACACCATTACTATAGAGCATAAATAATAATTAAAACACATATTGTTTATTTTCTGCTTCATTACTCTGAAGCGTCACACATTACTCTGAATTTCCCAGTCTATGCAAGAAAAGATTTGGTGGTGACGCATGGGACTGCATTCACATCTTCCAGCTAGTAGGAAACTCCCCACGAACAGGCTGGGTGACACTTCAGCATATGGTTCCCTGCCATCTGTAACAGCTTTGCAGAAATCGCAGCAGCTGTGCTGGGGAGGACAGGGGTTGTGTGGTGGATCATCCATCAGCAGGACTCCTGAAGAGGAGACAGGCTGATGCCCGTTACTAGCACCCAGATCTTGGCACCAAAAGCACCCATTTAAATTAGCTGAGAGTGACTTAAATCATGAGCTTGAAATGCGTGCTCGGATCCCTTCGGGATGGAAAAGTGGAAGGCAGTCTGGCGTTCAGAGTAGTCAGTGGTAAGCACAACAAGCAGCTCTGTCACAGTGACAATGACAGCTGTGTCTGCTGGGTTTGCTAAGGGCCTCGGCGTGAAGGGAAGCAGAGGCTGTGCACTGGCCCCTTGCTCCTCATCATCCAACCTGCTACCACCACTCTCGGTTTAACATCTGCCGAGAGCAATATACTTCAGTTATATCAATAGGAGTGCTTAAAACGCGTCTCTTCTTAGTCACCCCTAGGAAGCAAGAGAGAGCACTTGTACGTGCAATGAGCTGAAGAAACAAGGGGCTGGGCCAAAATTTAGACAGTGCAGTTGTAACAAATGTATACCACCATCAGACTCTGACCTGCAGAGTTTTTAGCAGCTTCTGTCATTAAGAGGAACTTCCAGCATGACAAATCATACATCATCGTTATATCTCACAGCAAAAACTCTTTTAAAAAGTGGTTTGTCCTCTGTGTGAGATGATTTGTCTTACATACAGCCTTTCAGAAGCACTATCGTCCCCAGGTCACCTGGCCTGACAGATCACAGCGGTGACACTTCAGCATTTGCTTTCAGAAAAAGCTAATAATAGGAAAATTAATCAAAGATAACCTAATTTTGTGCAAAGTAGCAAAGACAAAAACCAGCAATGTGCTACTAGTCAGCTCTGCGTGAACCATCAGTAAAAGCCTGAAAAATCAGTCTGCAGGTATAACCTTTTTGAGATCCACTTTGAGAATAAAAATAGGTAAGTCAACAATAAAAACAGTACCATGAAAAATGAAAACTGAACACAATCCTTTACATAGCCTAGAAAGTGCCATGCTTATTTATAGTGCCATATAAACGGTAATTAATCACAATAAAAATAAAACTTCTTAACTAAAGCTCTACTGTTTTATTTAACTAAGGACTTGGACATAATGCCTCGGGCCTGATCCTGGCTGATGATGCTGCAGAGGGCTGCAGTCCTTTTGACACCAGAGCACACATGCAGACAATATGGGCTTGAGTCATGCACAGCTCCTACCTGGAGCAGGAGGTGAAATAAATGCTCCTCTGAAACTGTTTAGAGGTGCTAGGAAGTCTGGGGAACACCTCTACACTTTCCCAAAGGTGATCTTTATACATGAAGTGCCCAAACAGCTTAAAAGCCTACCTGCCATTTCAAGAAGTAACTTTTGCAATTAGCATGAAGATACCACAGGAATTGCTCAGCAGATGGAGACAAAATGACAGTGAGCAGGTACAGCATCATTCTAGTGCATCAGTGTTGCTCCCCAAAGAACGGGGAACAATGACATTCATCACCCCATAATAGCAAAGGATGCTGTAGCACAAACTGCTCTTCAAAGAGAACAGCATCTCCCAAGGTTATTTTGCAGTTTATATGGCAAACGGGCCCAGCTTGCACCTTATCTTATAAAGTCCATCTTTGTACATGTGAAGATTAAAGAATGTTTCAAACTTTCCCTTGACAAATACAGTTGATGCGTGCTGCACAACTGAAAAGGAAACAGCAGGCCTTGTGCTACACAGCTTGTCATGTAGGTATGTTTGGGATTCTCTGCTTTACCAAAATAAGAGCTCAGTTTTACAGTCCAACACCATTTCTCTTAGGAAGTTTAGAAATTTGAGTGCAAGACCATTCCATGCTGAGCTCATCCAATCTTGTAATCGCAGCTAAAATAGCTTCACACCTTCTGCACATCTCATGCTGCTTCAGCCCGTCACTCAGTTTCTATCAATATTTACACATTCAGAGATCTCTTTTTCCTAGTAACACATTGTTTAAAGCAAAGTACTCTCAAACTACACGCACTCCTATTAAAGCACACGTGATTTTCATGGTCAGGTTGCATTTCTACCGGTGAATTAGCAGCTACCACTGCCCAGAGAATCAGTGGGTAACACCAGCCAGCTGTTTAACCGTGTCAGCACAAAGCCCCTCATGTTCTGCAAAACTCAAAAGCTTCTGGACTTTCTGCTCTTTAATAAGTGGTACTGTCAACACACTGCTGGCATTGTAGGTCAGATTCTGGTTTCAAACTGCTTTAATCCAGTTAATCTTGATGAAGCGGCGTGGATGTATAGAGAATTCCTACACAATACAGAGCTTTATCTTACAAGTAATCTCCTCTGAAACAAAACTGAATGGCTGGCAGCCTCTACCAGGGAAAATATTTAGTGATCTCTCATGTTCTGGCCATAGCCTTTACACAGCCTAGGTATGCTCTGAGAATCTGTCTGTCCTTCACCTCTCAGGCAGAAAACAGTCACTGCATATTAAGTGCCAAATTTTACCCTTATAATCTTGTGCAGAGGTCTCAGTGAAAGGACTGTCTGCTGCACACCAACATTTTAGAGCAGGAGATGGTCTACAAAAAGTCCCAACCAACAGCTGAGAGGACTTCTAACCCAAGTATGCAGTGTGGTTTCACAAGAAACCACCAGACAAAATACACCTCAACTGACTGCCTTGCAAAGGCAAGGAACACCAAGTAAATTCTGAGCAAAGGCTTCAGGAGCTGGCAGTGGGTTAACACAAAAGAAAACACGTAACAGAAAAAAACATCTGCTGCTGCAACCTAAATGGGCAGTCTCACCGCAATGTGCTATTTGAGCAGTTCAAGGACGAAAGATGGCGAAGTTGGCTACATTTAGCCTGACAGAGCCATGAATAGAGACGCACTATAAAACAAATAGGAGCTCCCTTGAGGCTATGGAGAAACACAGAATAAAACCTTACATTCAAGGCACTATGGCAGTTATATATTTAAGGTTGCCTTGTGCTCTCCATTCAGAGTTGTCTTAAATCCTTTAAATAAACATGAAATCTCTCTCTGATTACTCCCCAGACAACACTGCTTTGGTGAGGATCACAACCTGGTTTTCCCAGCCACCTGTCAGAACCCAGCTGTTGCTTGTTTTTGGTAAAAGAAATGAATTAAAAGTCAGCGGTCTGTGCAATTTTGAAAGTTTTTTGTTTTTTGTTTTTTTTTTTTCCAGGCTCATTCACCTCCACAACAGCAGCATTTACAGCCCTGGAATTTTACACAATTCTTTATGCTGCAGGTCATTGCAAGGAGAAAAAAAAAAAGAACATTTTTCAGAAAATGCTAAATAAAACCCCATAACATGAATCTCTGCTGTAACTGCTTCATTTTATCTTTCCTGGTGGAAGTTGAAAAATCATGGAAGAGCTTACATTTTCCAGAGGTGCCTTTGTAACTCTGCTACCCAGCCCAATACCTTTGGTTTGCTTTCCAGCCTCTCCACATCTTTCTTCTTGGCTCCTTGCCTTGTGACGCAAGTGTTTACTTGGCAGAAACCCTCTCCTACCTCCGCCCCAGAAAGGACTTTATGGCCTAGCCCTGCAACAACTCATCAGAGCTGGGTTTCCTCCTGGCAGGCACCAGGCAGGTCACAGCTTGGAGGTCCCACTCCCAGATCCTACTTTGCTGGGACTTTTGCAGTACAATTTTTTTTTTCTCAGGTAGACCATAGGAAGGGAAGACGGGTAAGGAAGGGTACGGAGATGAAGCTGCCCCAAAAATGGAGTGGGCAGCTGTATTTACCACTTGGCGAAGCTCCCAGAGCTCAACAGAGGGAGCCCCACTCCCGCAAATCTTGCCAGGATTGCCTCTGTGAAGAAAGAGGCTTAGAGGTTTTTGTTTTGTTTTGTTTTTTATCCCCCTCTAAATAAAAGTGCATCAAGAAAATCTTTCTCCTCTCTTCCTCTCTTCCTTCATACAAATGTTAAGTTAAAGGTTATGCAAAAGTTTTTCCCATCATTTCCATCATGAAGAATCAGAAAATCAGTGGGTGAAACAACACTTTGGCAGCCTCAGCTCACAGGCTCCAGCACTGGAACAAAACAACCCATAAAAAAAATTTTTAAATTAAGGAATTTTTCATTTTATCTTTCTGAGATGACATAGAGTTGTTCAACAACCACACTGGGATCCACGTAGGGAAATCTGCATTCACTGAGGAGCTGAGGAGTCTCTGAGGGTGTCAGGAGTATTGCAAGGTTTGAAGGATAAAACAGGAACGGTTTTACAGGAGAGCAAGCAGAACAGATGCCAGGGTTTCCAGGGAGTATGGGAGAGGTAGGAGAACATAAATAACCATGAAGAACCTGTGATATGGGAATGGGATTGAAAAGTGCCCACCCAAAGAGCCTGCTGATCTAACAGTGACAGTGGCAGGGTAGCTTTTAAACTGAGACGGGTGAAGGGTGAAAAGGCAATCTTCATTCTTATTTCTGACGAAGCGGATTATCTGAAATTCCTATTTAAATCTTAACACATGTGCAAAAGACAGCATTTGATTTGCTTACATTTCTTTGGGATAAATAAGGCACCTTTCTATTGTGTCTTCCTTACTCCATCTGACCAGAGAGCAAAGTCCTGAACTATGCAACTGAAAATATATCCTCTGCTTTCCCCTTGTCTAAAGTTTTCAGAAGGCAGCTTTAAAATAGATACGCTAAGAGAACTTTCTGAGATGGTATTAACAGTTTCTTAAATACTGTATTACCTCAACTGTGCCTTTCCTGAACTGGCAGGGCATTTGATAAATGCACCGTGGGCTGCATACACAGTGGAGCTAAAGAACGTGTTTCCTTGGTAGCTCAGTTGTAAACTTCAATAGGTGGATAAATTCCCATGTCACTAGAGAATATTTATAACTGAAACTTATTTATCAGCAGCGTGCCCTTACCAACAGCCCTCACAAATCCTATTACACAAAAAAGGCTATGGCTTTTTTTCTCATAGTTACATGATAATCAGAGGTTTCTTTTGCACTGGACAGGCTTTACAGCCAGTGAAATGAAACTGCATGAGGAGATGCTAATGTTGAAATACTCTTGGCTCAAATATCAGCTTGAAAGGAGTTAGCTCATGCACATCTGTGATGTGTGAGCAGCCTCCTCATCCCTTCACTGTTGGGGACCTTCTCAAGTGAGAGCACATTGGGGGTCTCCATGCTCGTGTCATCTGAACAAATGAACACACCAACCTAGTTGCCAGGAGTTTAGAGAGATTATCCCCCCCCCCCATTAGCTGTGATAGTTATATTAAAATATCTGGCATCCATTAAAAATGAAAACCCCATGCTTTTTAAATTACAGTATTTCAGCTCTGTTTATCGAAAGTGCCTCTGTGGTTGTTATTTTCCCCAAATAAGGACCATATTTTTCAGGATCCTCGCCCTCTCCTTCGCAGGACTGCAGGCTCCCTGCCTACCCACACCCTGTCTCCGCTTTGTCTTCCCATCCAGGTCCCTTGTCCCAAAATGACTCATTAGCTACAATTTACTGACACGTGCTCTCGTCACAAAGACGATCAGGAATCACTTTCAAGCTTCATTCCCGCTGACAGGACAGACTGGCACCTTCCCGCACATTAGCCAGCTGACTGCCAGAGAGGCTTTAATCAGCTCTGACTGTGATGAGTGCTAGGTTGTCAGAGGAGAGAGCTGCCCCGCGCCTCCCACGGCCTCACTGTACGGAAGAGGTCACAGGGCATCTCGCACTCCAACGCTGCGAGTCCTTTTCTCCTCCACAATGGGAAAGGTGCCCCCCACTACCATGCCAGGCTCCTATTAGGAGCAGTTCAGCTTCTCCCACGGCTGGAGCAAACCTCCACGCGTTTTGATGTTAAGAAGCAACAGTAGCTGGAGCAGACAAGGAAAACATCAAGGAAGATACAAGGCTTCATAATGCAAATCACGCTTTTATGTCATTCTCTCAAATTCCCTTTGGGGAGAGGAAAGTTGATTATCTACAGAATATGGGTCAAAGTTATGCCTTAAGGATCTTTCAGCGCTTTGTCTGCTTGCTGACATACTATGGGGATCCTTGGTGCCTTTTCAGGTTAATGCTTTCAAAGTGCTGTCCCTGTGCATCATCATCATCAATCATCATCATCATCTCATCATCCCACTACTACTAAAAAAATTCATTTCCTGCACCCACTCCCAGGAGTTTCTCTCATGCTGAATTTAATTGATGCTTCCTCCTGCACTCTGAGGAATGATTAAAATGAATGCTACACATGTTTGGAAGCACCTCCAATTTCAAACTCTGCATGGTTTCTAATTAAAGGGACACACACAGGATGCTTGTGCTACATTTCACACCTCTCTGTGGCTATTATTATTACATACATTTCAGCAGTAGAAAAAGAATCTCCTCTACCTCACATAATAGGATCCTGATTTAGACTGGATAATCACCAGTAGTAGTTGACCTGGGTGTCTTTAGGAAGGAAAGAAAAAAAAAAAAAAACAAAAAAACCAAACTTGAGATGTAACTAGCCCTCTGGCACAGACACTGGTATTAATGACCTAAGTGTCTGAATTTCTGGCTAACCAGTGTTAAGCACTGGTTAATGGTGTTAATGAAGTACACGAAAAAAAAACAACAAAACCTCCCCCCCAACAGTTTGAAAAAATGCAGCACAGTCTGAAAGAATGTATGTGAGTGATAAAGCAGCAGCTCTGCTGTCTGGGTGTCAAGGTCTCTGCTGCTACAACCAGCTCACTTTTTTGAGGACTGACTTACTCTTCTCCAAGGTGAAAAGCACCAAAGGACGTGTTATGTTGTCAATCATATCCTGCTATATTATTGACATATTCCTCTATCATCCATGGATGTGTTTCCACAGAGCATAACGAAAGCCGCAGACATGCTCAGCTCCAGAGTGTTTGGGAGCCACAGTTCTGCACGGGTCATGCCATAGGATATGGCCTTGGTGCTCATTGATCTGATGGAATCGGTCACACAAGGCATATGGGAGCAGCTTGGTGTGCTCAATGCCACCTGCATGCCTTCCCTCCCCGCCTTGTGGTCCCCTTGTAACCTGAGATGGCTTCATTCGGGGGCAACTGATGCTCAGAGATTTTGGAGGAAAGGACATGAATAGATGAGTTTCAGCATGGCTCCTACCCTTCCTACCCACCACCTCCCTCCCAGCTTTCTGGTCTCAGTCTGTCTTGGTGGTAAATACTTGATTTCTGGGCAAAAGCGGCTGACTACAGGTACAATTTTTGAGATGCTGCACATTTTTCCTTTCAGAAATCTCAGGATCCAAATGGCTGGGGGAAGCAACCACCACTGAAATCTTGCCCCAGTTAGTTACGCATCTGCATCATCAGCACCGTACCTGACATCGACAAAGCCGCACACCAAAGCTAATACCCCTGCTTTTCTGTAAGCAAATATGAGGCTGTAAACCTCAAAGGGGAAAATATTTCATGTATATTTGCTATTAATATGAAGCCAGCTCATAAACCCTATCTTGCAAAGCTGTGCAGTCATTTGGAAAACTGCAGCTACACCGCCCTAGATGCAACGACCTTAACATTTTCCAAGGCCTGCTTCAGACTTTACTTACATGAATGTAAATAAATCAAGAGCTCCCCCACTGACCATAATGACAGTATTCTTGATTGTCACTGTTGTGGTAGCACATTCAAGTTCCATGGCTAGTGACACCAGGGGAAATGCTATGACAGCAATCCTATACTGCACTGTGTGCATCTTTTACCACCTAGTAATATTTAAAATATGGGATGCATTTGCTTTTTGAATGTCTTGTAAATGTCTACTGGCTATAAATAATTCAAGCCAATAATAATGGGATGCTGGGGCATTTCTTTTTCAGGTTTAAGAAGGTAACTGTCTATAACTTGGTGCAATAAACTGTTTTTACTGCAATAGTTTTCACTGCTGATAATGAAATGTTTTACAATTAGATACACTGCATATTAACAATAGAAAAACATTTTAAAACAAAGTGAAATAGTGCTGGTGTATACATTTTTATTACTTACCCCTCTTCTGTAGGGTTTCAAATCCCTTCAAAACAGAATTGAACTACTGTACGTCTACCTTGGGCTAATGCTATAATCACTAGGATACTGGATAAAATAGAGGCATTGTCTTCTCCTCTGCCCATGTTATAAAACTGAAGATATTTTGCTTTTTGAAGACAGATTCTTGGCACTTAACTTCAGGAAAGGGTTAGGGCATATCTTTCAAAAGGAAGAAGAGACTTCAGTCCCTGAGAGGGGCAGAGGTAAGACATACTACCCATCCTTAGCACTTCCCCAGCAGCTAATTCAGCACACTGGCTTCACCTCTCTTCTCCTTCAGGCTCCCAGCCTGCCCTAACTCTTCTCACTGGGTGAGCTCAGGTGACCATTTTAGGACAGTGGATTCTGGTATGGGAGTGAGACACCAGCAAAACAGGGGTAAAGTATGGAGTTAAGTATTGCTCGTTAAAAATACAAACATATCCTGAAAAAGACTACATCCTGTATTTCCATTACATAAAACCCAATTAAGCTTGGTTTCCCTGCTGATTATGCCTAATTATTCCATCATACCGCCTCCAAAAAGCTATTCACAGTATATGTGTCATGTGACCTTAGCATATCTCTAGAGACAAAAGGTTTGCAAGTACATTTTGTGAAATAGCAGCAAGCGCTGTGCGGTCAAGTGGTCTCTCTCCGAGACACTTGCCTTTGTGGAGCTGCTGGAGAAAGCTGCAACCCTCTCAGCAATGGGACCTAGAAGAAAGAGCTTGAGCTTGAGAAAATATGGGCCAAGAATGCGGTTTTATGATTACAGGTGAGCCCATCTTCAGGCAATCTTTGCTGGTTAGCCTGCCTGTGGGTTTAGCTCCCCAAGTTGACTCCTCAGTCTGTGAGATGAGCACAACATGCTGCACAAGGAAGGCAACAGAAGTGCACACCTGATGGGAGGGCCAGAATCTTTTTTTCAGCAGCAGCCCCAGACATGCTCTATAGGCTCAGTCCTACCCTGAGGACTGAGGGTAGCTTCAGCGTGACAGTGAGTGATAGCTCCAAGTCTGAGAATGAATGCTGGATCCCTCACTTGAGCAGACGGGAATTACTGTGCTGAATTTCAAAGGAAGGGAATTTAATTTCCATATGATGCCAGTGCTTTCTTTATACCACCTCATCCCCCTGCCTGCCAGAACCTCAGCTAAGGAATTTTCCATATCCTGGTTTGAATGTTTCTATGAAGTCAGAACTTGAAAGAATATGTCTGTGCTCAGAAATTACGTGTAAGTCCATTACAGGACAACAATAACTCAACTGTAATTGCCTAGCAGTACAAGCTGGAACAAATCAAGTATGAGCAAATCCAGAATCTGGGCGAGTATGAGAAAAGTCAAGAAATGATGGACAGAGATCCCTTTGAGACCACTGGACGCTCACATGATGGCTGAGTCTAGTTTTCTGCAATCAACAAGAAATGTGGCAATAGATACATTTCTCAGGTTCTCAGACATTTTTCTACATGCTCCAGTTCACCACAGGCAACAAAACACCTTGCCAAGCCCTTTCATGAACCTAACACCAAGTAGGAATCACCAGAAGCCATAACTTTCACATGGTAAATGAAGACAGCAGGAGAGAGCAGAAGCATTGCCATTGCCCTGCTCCTGATGAAGGAAGGAAACTCAGCAAAGCTTTGTAAGAGGGCTTGCTCACCACAGGAGATGATAGGTACCAAGAAAAATGGGAAAACACATCATCAAAGTACTTTGCAAACTGAGTGGAGGAGAAAGCTTCTTTCTACCACAGATCTAAAGACTGATGCAAGCCAGAGCACATGGCAAAGACGTACCAAACAGATACTTGGCACGACTCTGAGCCCCAGCACACCCCGAGCTGTGTCCTGGGGCCAATGCCCAAATCCTTGCAGTTGTCCCTTGAAGCTTTTCCACACAATTTGCAAAAATCCTGCAGCAGGAGATGAAGCAATGTAAGCACGATGCAGTGTGACAGTAGCTTTAAAAGCCCTTTGGGCACCTCAGTGTAGCAAATACCTAATGATTCATACTTCTAGAGCACTAAAAATGCCCTTAACCCTGCAAGAACTTGATAACTGTAAAAAATCTCTAGACAGATAGGAGGACTGTTCAGCTAGTGAGATCCCGTAGCTACTAGATCAATGTCTTCTCTCGCAGGTAGGAGAGGAGAAATTATGTGTTCAATAGTTGAAAATTACAAGTTTCTCCACAGAACAAAAAGGGGGAGAAATCAAACCTAGTTCCAAAACATTGCACTGAGAAGATGTCATCCCCTCAGTCTGGTCTCCATTCTAACAGTAGTTGGCTATTTTAACACAAAAATTGCAAGAAACTGTGCAAACTTGCTTTCAGACAAGGTTAGAAGCTTGAGAACTTTTGATGACAGTGGAAAGATCCTGTAGACTGAACTCTAGAAAACAATTAATCCCTGTTAATGATGTCCAGAGAATGTGACAGAAATGCTGCTTAAGGGCGATCAAGCCCATGTTACCCTTGTGCAGGTATTGCATGAAAGGGCAACAGAAGCTCAAGATGTTCCCTTCCATATTTTCCAGTATTGACCTTGTTCAGGCAAATTATCAGTCTCTGCATCTCCTCTGAATTCCCATCATTATGAGTGCACACACCCCCTCAACGTCTGATATGCATACATTATCTACATTGAATTAAACCAACTTGCATTTGTACGCCAAGCAGCTGGTCTACAATTTACTCCAGAATAAAATTTTTTAAAAAAGTCCCAAAACCAACTATGCAGCTGGGATTGCTTATGAGGGAAAAATGTGGTATCTTTATAGCCAACAGCATATGTATTCAGTACGCAGATCTACAAATATTGGATTCACTGCCAAAACCATTGTTAAGCAAACTGGCTGACTCTCTGCATTTTCTGGATGAACCAGAAGAAACCTGCTGAAGAAAGGGAGACGAAATAGAGTACTTTGCAAAAATTTCAGATCACGGATTTATGGTGTGCACAATGCAGAGCCATCTAGCTAGTCCCAGAGGAGCTGGTACCTCCCCTGCAGCCCATCACGTTTCTGACCAGTGTATCAGCTCAGATCCTGGGGAGGTGTAAGCACTTTTGTGATGAGCCTCAATAGTGTGGCTATGCTGCAGCAACCTAGTCTGTCTGAAGAAAGGTCAGGCACCTCTGTACACAGCTGTGGTGAGTGCTGTAGACCCACCTAGCAGCAACCACAAGTGACACCGGAACAAGATCATATTTTCAGAGGGATTTAGTAGTTTCCTGAAGTACAGAAGGTGACACATGCTACAGTTCCTTCTTGTGCTACACCTAACCAGAGCATCTATACTGCTTAGTTTGCAAGATCAAAAAGAAATAACAACTTTTTAAAAATCAGCCTTTGTTTATGTCTCTCTTCAAAACATTAACAAATTCTAAATCCCTCCCCTACTTATTTCAGATAATGGAATCTATGTAATGAGAATAATTTTTAATAGTGCTTCTCTGTGTTTTAACTGAGGGCATATTTTTACCCACTGCGTGGAGCTGACTTTGCACATATTCATTCTGCTATTTTAGCAGTAGGAGACTAGGTTAACACACCAGTCACTCACTCCTGGAGATCTGGATTCAGTTCCTGGCCTACATGACAAGTGATAATGAGCTTGGTTATTGAATCTCCAGGGGATATTTGTTCACATTACTAAGCAACCGCATAATTTGGCAAGATGTGTTAAGTATGTGCTAAGGATAAGACCAGAGGCCAATTGCTCAAATGACTGACACAAGGCAGCCTCCCTCACATCACTACACCAGACTCCTCCTTTGTGCAGTTCTGCTGGAGATCAGGAGAATCGTGCAGGTTTTTCAGCATGTCTGTTCCAGTGTCTGTACCTACACAGGCACAGCAGCGCAGGTACAACCTGGATCTGCAGACACATCAAGAAATAGGACCTATGTCCCTAATATTTAACTCAGTACATAATTCAAGGTTACTTTCATCAGCTATACATCCTTTTTTCAGCACTTGCTGCACCCTAGCAATACAAAACAAAACACAAGCTGAAAAATAAATATATGTAAAAAATAATTACATAATAGTTACTTTTGTTTGCCTATTGGCAGGCAGCTCTTCAGGTCTTGCATCTTAAGGCTTTTCTCTGCAAAACGAGAACTGAAACTCTTGCATGATCACAAAACTCCATAAAACAATATGCTGACCATTGAAATTACCAGTAACACTGCTATGCCATGTTGGCTTGCTAACTCAAGCATTTCAGGCTTGAGTTTCCTCAAAATAGGCATACTGCTTCTGCAACCAATATGACAAAAGTAGTCACTTATCCTAGGCCTGCTTCCCGGTGATCTTTTGACCCTAGTCTAACTGACTGTGGTCAGCTTCAACAGGAGACACGTGCAAGTTTTTATAGATGTCCTCGAGAATGGTGGCACAAACACCACAAGAGTAGAATGGGTCTTTCAAAGATGATACACCTATGGGTACATAATTGCTACATTACTTTTAACAAGTCTGGCAACCTCCTTTCCTGAGGCTTCTGTAGAATAGACCTGTGAGCTCTGACCTCATCGAAGGGGCAGGCCCATCCCAGGATTTGGGAAGAGAAAGGCAGACTTTGCCTTGTCTCTGCATTACAGTGGCACATGCGTGGGTGCTATGTTCCCAGAGCCCAGGCTAGCAGGGTTCTCTGTCTGCTCCTGCACTTACGGACCTTGGAAACTTTGGGGCCAAACACTGAGGTGTATAAGGATATTCAGATACTTAAGGAACAAAGGTGTGCTTCATCACTTTCTGGGACTTCAGTGTCTACATCATTCAGGTAAGGGAAAGAAAGCATTCCCGATCTTTTTCTTGATATCCTGGAGTAGAAATAATCCTTATTCATGGGTAATAGCCATCTGCTACAGATTAAGGTTCAAAAGGGGTTAACACTTCCAGCATGTAGAGGATCCAGATGTCACATCATCATCCAGCCATATGACAAAAGTCAGAACTCATTGATGGCTTCTGCGGGAATTAAGGTTCAGCACCTGGCAGGCTTAAGCCTGCTCTCATTCCAACAGGAATGATGCTCATCATAGGGGTGGCTGGTGGCTGAGTAAATCTGGAATGGCTGCAAATCAGGAAATGACTTGTCAGCGAAATCCAAGTCTTTTTTTGGCACACAAGCCTCTTGGGGAGGATAGTGACAGGAATGAGGCATTTATGTCTGATCATTTGGGAATTCTATGAATAAAAAGATAAAAGTTCACAATGCTGTGAATCACAGAAAACTCTTCCTGTCACGACCAGGAAAGTGTATGAATAAAAATTCACTGAAGAGAAGCCAAGGTAGGGCGTGATGTTACTCATCATCAACAAACACCAGTAAGCTTATGTTCACCATGAGCTGGGACACACAGCCAACAATAAAAGAGCTCCCGTTTACATTGGAAATAAAGTTATGGCACCATTCCAGTTTTCACTGAAGGTCTGGACAGTGACAACACAGGAGCCATCAAGGAAAGGTGGACGTGAGCATGATGTTTCATCTCACGCAGCAAGCTCATGGCAGTCATGCAGGCCATGGGGCCCTGCACTTGCCATGCTGCCCTTGTGTTTCAGCAGTGCCATGTCTCTGAAACATGGGCAGCCACCATGCTAGCAGTAACTTTGAGTACAGCACTGTGGGTGAGAAAGACAGGTTACAGCCTACCTGATTTGCCAGACCATCTAGGGAAACATTGAGTGCTGTCAGAAACGACAGAAAAAACATTTGCTTTGATTTAGAGTGCTTGCCTTCTATTTAGGGGATGCCAGAGACTCCAAGAGTGTGAACAAGCAACAAAGCAAGGAAGACATCTAATCTAATGCTTGAATTTATTTTATATGTATTTTTCTCTCTTCTCTTATAACACTCCACCTTCCCCAGATTATCTTTAAATCAAGTTATGCCCCAGTCTGATGCAGTTTTTGAGAGCTGTATAAACCTGTCTGCTCAAATGCTCCACCCGCAGAAACACTCTGCTAGCTTTAACTTCATCAAACCAAACATAAATCCTAGATGTGCCAGAAAATGCTGCTTAAATGCCAAAGCAAGCCACGTTTTCTAGGTCTCCTGCAGGGAGATTGAGCCCTGAATCCCAAATGGAGGCTTGTAAAAATCAAGTAAAACTTTGATTGCTTTTAGCTCACTGGAAGACCATTAATATAAACACCACTTTACTCATGCATGAAGCTGTCTTTTTTTCTGCCAGTGTCTCTTTTAAGGATGGTATCTTCGTATCTTAGAGCATTGAGGTGCATTCACCTCCTGCTAAAAAGATCAACAACACGGAGACAGGAGAAATATGAATGTGCATCTGAGACAGGGAGTGCCAGGACACCATCCAGGCCAGCATGTACTCCTGGGCATTGCCAGTAAGGCACCACAGAAAGCATCCTACAGCTGTGCCAGACCCTCAGACAAGCGTCCCCAAGAAAAGTACGTCACTCAACACAGCATTCATAAGTCAATAGATGCTTGACCAACAACTGAGTGGCAACTGTCTCCAAAAGTAATGATGCCCTGACAACCCCAGGCAGATGGGTCTCATTATCCACTGTCAGCAGTGTAAATCAAGCCTAAGCTGCTGGTGAAAAGCATCCCAGAGGAAATGATTGTCAAGAGTCATTTTACTTTTGGCACATCAGATGCTGAGATATTCAGAAATATGTTAACAGAAAGCCTCTTAACTACAAAATCTGCCTCTTTGTCATGTGAAACATGAGTCGTGGCAAATTAAAAGTTATGGCCTGATCCTATTTATGGCATGAATCAATATAATGCTGATGGTGCCAATAGAGCTGGGGCAACTCAAACCAGCTGAGAAAGTGGCCCTGTATGTTGAATATGCCATGCCTGAACATCTCTGACTCTTGAAAACTACCGAAAGGGCATCTGTTGCAGGTCAGCTTTCAGCTGAAGGGATTAAGCAGCTCAGGAGGTTGGTAACCAGATATGGGCTCTTCCATTCCCATTCCTGGCTGCAGTTCAGCCCAGGTTTATGCCAACATTTATGAATGAATGCCTCTGCCAAGACAGGGATCTGGTCTACGGGGTCTCCTTGTGCTCCTGGCAGACATGTTTCTGCACCATGGAAGTAAAGCACGGTCCAGCTTGGTTATTTTGCCAGAAAGAAAAAGAGATTAATTATGAATATTATTAATTCAACATATTCTATCCGAATGATAGCTGGCATTTTCAAGCATCTCGTGGGAGACAGGAATCTTCAGAAACATTTTATTCAGGCAGCAAGGTAAAATTCTTTTTATTGAAACAACCACTTCTGCTAGACTACAAAGTTCAAAGGCAAAAACCTGTTTATACTATCTCCAAATGCCAAAAACACCCTAGAAAATCCAACAGAAAAAGGAATCTCTTAACTCTCCCTCCAAAACCAGGAAAAATTTAGCAGGAAAAGAAATAAATATCAGGGATAATCAGATTGCTTTGGGTAGGATCTGGCCAGTGCAGCAATGCTGTGGGAGGGCATGAGAGTTGCCTCACTGCATCTGTAGTGCCAGTTTAAAGGGTCCAGGTTCCCTCTGCACCCTCTGAGAGGTGAGGACCAGCCATGTCCCCATGGCACACAGCTCCTCTTTCCTGTGGGGCTTTCAGAGATGATGAAGAGTGGCTGCAGCCCTGCTGCTGCACCCGTGATCCTGATTTTGGTGTGAGGGAACAACCACCCCCTCTTGCCCTGATGGTTATGTGCAGCACAGGGCTGGGGCCATGCCTGCCATGGGTGCACGCTCCCAGGGAGGGCATCTGGTCCCTCCCAGGGCAGTTGGCAGAGGCCCTCTGCAGCTGCAGAAGCAGGACTTGCCCCAGCAGGGTGAGGTAATGACACAGCTGGGGTCTGTTGAGTTTTGTAGCTGAAACAGGAATTTCTCTGGAATTGCCGGCTGCTTATAAATGTAAAAAAGTAGTGTGCTTATACAATGCTGAGGCTGAAGACTTGAGCAGTGGGAAAGATAATATAATACTTCTTCTGTGGCAGTGTCGTTAAATAGAATTTTGCATAGAAGCCAAAGCACAGCACTGCACATCTCTCTCTCCTTGGCAAAATCCTTGCTGCCTGCATGTCTCTGTATTACTCATTGCCACCAGGAGAATGATTTATTTTGAAATAGGAGGGAGAGGAGACACTTGGCACTTTGGCTTTGAAAAGTTCCAGTCTTCTGTTCTGCAAAAAGTATTCCAGCAAAAACACCATTAAAAAAATAGATTGCACATTAAAAGGAAGAAGAGGAATAAAAGATTTTGTACAGAGTAAATTCCAAGATGATTCACATCCTGTTCCCCCTTCTTCAACATACATCCTTACAGTAGTATGACATCTTCTGCAAAGATTATTTCCTTGATAGGGAAATTCATGGAGGAAGGTCAGCACAATGTTTATGCAAAATTAAATCTCCCCCTGTCTCAGGGTTATTAGTGTTAATGGGAATGACTGGTTAAAATGAGGCACCAAATTAACAATTGCCTATCACACCGATGAAGGATGGAGGCACTTGGTTGACATGGCAAATGTTGACATAAATTCTGTGTACGTGACACATATGACATCTGTGGAGGGGAGGGCATGAGACAGCTGGATACCCTGTGGTTTGAAAAACGAGAAACTCTGCTTAATTAAGCTGTATTGACCTCTTGGCTGAGCAGAAAAGATTCTACCTCCCTGCAATATCTTGTCTTTATTTTAATACAGTTCCTTGAGGAGATGGTAGGCACATGGGGCACCTATCAGTTCCCCAGTCTCTTTTCATAGAGGTCCGAAAGAAGTGTAACTCTTTGGCTAGCTCAACACAAAAATGACTTTCACTCACAAAAAAATTAATATGTAATGATCTCAAAACTCCCTTCCTGCATTTAGTTTTAACTTCTTATGAATTCTATCAACATCTAGTCATATGAGAGAAGGGCCTTTGACACCAGATCTTAGAGGTGCTCCCTAAAAATACAGTAATTCAGGGTAACCTACTCAGGGTAAGCAGATTTCTAATGGCTACCAAATTATCCCAGACCTTTATGATTACAGCTTCACCTTCCCTCTTTTTTCAGATGTCTGAAGAAACCAGACCTTGAAGATGATTTGAAAGGCACATCAGAGATGCCAAAGACGAGCAGTTTTTTGTTTTCATTCCCCACAAGATGGCTGCTAACGCTTGGTTATGCAAGAGGTCTTTGCTTTTTCTTGGACTACCTGACCGACCCCTTGTCTTGGCTGCAAGCTGTAGCTGCTCCCACTCAGCTAGCATTTCTACCATCATTAGCAGTGCAGGTTGTCATTGAATTTTTCCCATCATCTGCTTGATGAGCAGTTGTCAGTTTGCTGCTAACCCTTCTCTGGCTAAGCAGCCCCAGGAGGCAGCTGAATTGGCTAAGTTTGATAGCAGGGCAGTGCTGACTGATTCATCAGGAATCAATCACAAGCTTCACAATTCACTGTTTATTAAAAGGATGTCATCACTTGATCATGTACGTGTAGGAAGGCCAGTTAAATCGGACTGACAAACTGTTGCCAGCTTAGTAGAAGGGAAAATACCAGTGCTGACAATATGACAGCTTTCCAGTGAGGCACCTATGGGAATGGGACGTTGTGACGGTGAACAGGCTATTAGAGCATGCCATGCTGCAGTCACAGCAAGTCCCAGTGCAGAGCAGTTTAACTACTACAAGCACGTTACATACTTGTCTTCTTTCATTAGATCTTGTCTAATCTCATTAAGCTAACAACCTAACCAATGGCAATAAACTACTCACTCAACAAACACTGGGTAGCTCTAATTGGCATTAATAGGAGATACCCATTGGCCCCTCTGTGCGTCAGAAAAGCTTCCCTGTGGCAGACATTGGCATTGTGGCTGGTACCTGCTACCTCCAAGGCCAGGCAGCTCCCGCTCCTCCAGAAGCCAAGCTGGAGGGACACACATCTGTGCAAACAGCAGCTCTTCCATAGGGTTTGGAAAAGGGAAGAGGTACAATTTTCCTACACCCTGCTAATCCCAGGTGCCAGTAAGGTTGTCCAGTAGTAGGTTGTAGACCACTGCATGTCCTGGGATACTCTGCTTTTGGACTAAAGGACTGGTACTGTCAAGGATGCTCCTGCAACTGGGGAAATACCAAGCCCGCAAACACACTCTCCTCCTGGCCTGTGCCACTAATGTCTTTCACTGCCAGTGAGGCACTGGCCCTCTTGTGCAGAGTTTTTACATTCTTTAAATATTGCAGAAGATCATGTTACCACATCCAAGAATGATAAAAATTGGCAACAAGGAGCAGATTTACTCACTTCGATTTATTCTTGTACCAGCAGCAGTGAAAATCTGCCTCCATGCTTTACTATATGAAGCACCATTTGTGGAATTATTCATTAGCACTTCATTTATAAATCAGACTTTTAAAAAATTATTGGCAGTATCTCCCTCATTCAAATTCCAAACTTTAATAAAAATAGATTTCCTTTGCAGAGTTCTGTGTATATAATATCTAGAAATAATTTTTTTTAATAATGTTTGTAAAATACGGCCATAAATCTTTACCGCTGTCTTTAATTTATGAACCATGGGTGTGCCATTAAGCACAGGTTTTATTGAAAAGGGAATGTGCACGCAGGACAATTCTTTTTGAGCCCCCTTTCATTTCCCTAAATTGTCATCCCAAGGAAGAAGGACTATTTTACTGCACCTTCCTTGACTGGCTGGTCGCTGAAGTGACTGTTTCAGACAATTTGCCACTCTGGGCTTTTTGGGGCACGGCCATGGTCTGGTGCTAAAGAGCTAATAGGGGCTGGAGGAGCCGCCCTGGCCCTCCTGGCCTGCTCCCAGCCCACCCAGCTTTGGGATTGATGCAGCAGCTGAAACCTCTTGGAAGGGCAATAGCTTGCTGAGCTGTTGTGATTTGACTACATGCCTAGCCCCCACGCCTACATATCCACTTAGAAACAGATTTGCACAATGTGCATTCTGATTAGAAACATCTGAGAAGATTAATAAATGAGAAGATTGATCGTGCAAACTATGACTCACAAGAATGCTCCCTCCCTGCTAAAGCCAAGTCTCATAAATCCATCAGGAGTCTCCAGGTTTTCAACTTTTCTAAAAGACTCAGCTCCTGGAGACCAGCAAAACCTCCTGGTCCTGCTCTGGTGAGGAGGACAAGCCATTGGAGGCCTCGATGTAGGCACATCTGCTGGCCTTTCCTCTCCAACAGAAGCCAGTGGCAAATTCTCCCTTTAATCATATCAGGTATTGCATTTTTTAAAATACAAATGCATTTTTACAAATCGGGAAGGTTTTAACTCGCACCTTCAGGGATGTGAGTACATAAAGCTTGTCTATGTAAAACTTCAGTGGTGAAACCCCACCAGATGATTGTCCTATCTAATAGGGAGAAGACATACTTTGATGAAAAACAAATTATCTCAGAGTGCATTATTCACTTGACAGAAATAGTTAAAAAACCTCAGCTACTCATCTGATGCTCTAATCAAGAAATTACAATCGCCTGGGAGATAAATATTGCTGTTTACTATTTATAGCTGTTAATAAGACTCATCCCATGAAGTAAACAATTTTCATTTCCAGTCCAAAAGATTCTCTTCAGTGAAAGAAAAAGGCATAATCCGATTTTTCATAACACACCAAAACTAGACAGAATTAGAAAGGTAAGTATTTAGTTAAGGAATTTCCTTGTCATGTGCTAATTCCCTTCGCTTCTTACCATATATGACACTCCTGCATATTTCAATTTGCATGGCATATTTGCTCCGATAATTTATTAAATTACATGGCAAAAGAAGGTGGGGAAAAGAAGCCTTATGTGGGAAGAGTGGTTTAGAATAGATCCAAAAGAAAGCACATTGCAAGACAAAAGATAATCATAACTGGGACACTTCTATAATCTGGTTTTGAAGTAATAGGAATTTAAATTTTAGACGTACCCTTTGATCTAACTTTTCTGGTTTGGTTTTATTTTTTATTAAAAAGAGACATATAAAGTACAACAGCTGCAAGCAAAAACTGCTTTTAATTTCTGGTGAGTGGAAAGAGTACTCGATACCAGCATCTGCAGGGCTTCGGCACTTCACAGAGGGAACACTGAGGGCAAGGTTTGTGGTTTACTGATCAACACCTCCTACCAGCGGTGCTTTTCAGGTGAGCACCACCAGACTCTTAGTGCTCTAAAAATGGCCTAAAATTATCAAGCTTGGCTCTGTGTTTCCTTGAAAGTAAAAGAAGCTTTCCTACCCAGTGAAGAAATGTTATCTGGCTTCTGTTTCCAAGTACTAAGTGCCCTATTCATCTGCGGTTGCTTTACCACCAGGAAGGTGAAATGGGAAAATGTCCAAATTCAAAAAATCTGTCCATACATGGAACAGGGCCATGTACCTATTACATTACAGGCTCTGTCGTCTGCTGTGATAACAAATATGTGTGCAAGGAAGAAATCCAAGAAATACCGCAGACCCTGGAGTGGAGTGCCCTGTCCATGCAATATGATCGGGCTATTGTTTAAGACCTGTTTTAGAGGATGAAAATATTTGTCTGGCAATGCTGCGAAGGTAAAAACAGCTCAGATTATTTGCCGTGTAAGCACTATTCATGTGAATGAAATACATCCAGGGACTATGAATCTTGTGACAGACCTTTCCTAGCTGTATTATCCACAGCATGCTCTACATTTTTAGATAGGAAACACATTTCTTTGCTCCTTTATGTTTACCTTGGTCTTCTCACTTCTACTTCACATTATTCATACGTGTTAGGCAGCTGGTTTTGTTGGGATGATAAAACTGATGATTTCAGAGCCACACATCCTTGTTCTGAGAATAAAGCAGCTTGCCTGTACCACTCATGAGAAATTCCAGAATGAAGGCTCACCCATGAACACAGCCAAACCACCTTCTGGGAAGCACTACGGACACACATTGTCACTTCCTGTTTGGAAATGTCTGTTGCAAGGGCACTCAAAACAGTCCGCATGAGGGGATGTGCTGATTCCCAGCCTGGGGCTTTGCAAGATGCTACATGCAGCATGGAGAGGCTGTGGTCCTTTTTACCAATGCTGGCAACAATGCTGGGCTAGCTGTAGTGCTAGATCACCACTTCTTCCTAAACCTTAGGCCAGCAGCAGTGGTAAAAAAGAAGAGCTACGAGATACAAGCAGGAACAATTTAAGAAGTCAGAACACAGACAGAGTGGAGAACAACGTCATCAAACTGAAATAACCACTTTATAAACCCCAAATTACATAGGACTGTCAGAAAAATAGTTAAGATGACTACATCAAACAACACCCTCACCAGCAACTCTTTAAAATTCCAATTTGTCCGGTCTCTTTCCTCTTCTAAACCTAATTTTAACATTTAACCTGATGCACTGAAGGCATTTATGAATAAACCAGCCATCAATAAGTAATAATAACTGCTACTTCTCTATGGAGATTTGGTGAGTCAAATCCCTCATGTCCTTTGCCATCGCTACACACAAGCCAAAAGGGCAGGACAGGACCAAGGAGGACAACAGGCCAGCTCCCGCTCTGGCTGTGGCGGGCACTCTTCCATCCTACCAGTCCTGCACTGCTGTGGGCACAACACATCCCAGAAGTGGCAGCGAGGAAAAAATCACTGGTATGCAAAGGCCACAGAAAAAATATAAATAATAACTGAATGAAGGAGCACTCTGCAGACAAGTGAAAAAATGAAAGTCCTTGTTCCCTTTCTGGAAACATTGTTTTTCAGTCTAAGATGATAGCAAAGAAGAGCCCTTTTCCCAGGGAATAAAATGATCTTGTTTTTCTGAAGATAACATTACAAGTCTAAAACAAAAAGGGTATGAAGTTATCACATCCACTCCAAAATTTAATCTACTGAATACGATTGTGCATAAAACCAACACACTCATATGAAATCAACTTCTCCTCTTTATCCATCTGACTTGTTCTCATGAGTTATATTAAAAGGATAGCAAACATTTAAGGATTCAATATCTCTAATGTCTCAAGAGATCTAGAAACAGGAACTTTTGAATGGTTCGAAACCATGTAACATATTAAACCAAGCATACTTCCTTTTATTTGAATTTAACATCAAATTCCAACCTCTCCTGGCAGATTCTACTTGGCGGATCTTTGCCCTGTTAAGTCTCATTCCT
>NW_010421766.1:0-50476 GCF_000710305.1 Buceros rhinoceros silvestris | reverse complement strand
CCTGCTAATTGTCTGCTGAAAGCTGAATAAATATGCTTTCAGGGTAGCCAATGTGCTTTTGAGGGTTTTGGCTGTCTGTTGGTATGAAGGATCCAAATTTCCCTCGTCCTTGGTTTTTTTTGGTTGTTGCTGTGGTTTTGAGAAAGATTATGTTAATATTTTGAAAGCAATCCAAGCCTTCTTTCTACTTGAGTAATTATTTCCACATCATTCAGCACTTCCAACTTTGGAAATATTTCCTGGGTTCCTCCCGGTGATCATCTACCCCATAATGTAAAAGGGGTAAGCATGCCACATTTGTTTTCTAGTAACTGGGAGATGCATAGCTAGCTGAGGAATAAAATTACTCCAAAGCCAGACTTGGCTCCATTTCAGTTTCAAAGTTATTTCTTACTTCCATACAGCATTACTTTCAGGATACAGCACACACTTACATTTGTCCTAATTTTGAAATCTGACTCTAGGCTTTTAAATGTTGTTTTTAGTCACACTGCAATAGATCTCTCCACTTTAAGGAAACATTTACTACATATTTTCAATCAATTTGAGGTTTAACCTCATAAAAATCTCCTTAAGGTGATGACCTTTGTGCTGATCCATTTCCATCACCGTTGAATTTAAAATACTCATTTGAGAGTACACTCTGCTTCATTTTCCTACTGAAAGAGGCTTGGCCTAGAAAGCCAGTGTTTTCTATGGGATGAATTTCCAGCATCAGTTTTGAACCATATCACAGACATTAGAGAGAGGTAGGCAAGGTCGAAACAATAAATAGACCTTCAGAGTGCCAGGCACCCCTTGCAGAGAGAAAGAACTGGCAACCTGCTAATCACAGCAGTGTTGACTCGGCCATCCTCATGCACAGAAGTAGTCCAATGCATTTGGAGGGAGCTTTACTGAGTAAGAGACGTGCAGCTCAGTGTAAGGGTGACAAGAATTAGCTCATCAGCTGGCCAAAACATATAATCTTTCATGCTCAGTCCTCTCCTGAAAGCTCTCTTTAAGCCATACAACTGCATTGGTTTTTTTGCATTTCTGGTTGGAAGCCAGGAGAGCCTCTCTCCACCTTCTGAAAGACAGAGCAAGACAGGGCTCTGCGATGTTTTAATTGGTTCACTTGGGAGCCACCCAGATTTGAATCCCTGATTTATGTTAATCATGGGCTGAAAATTCTCTTTATGCCAGAGAAGTCCTTCTTATTCCACCCTCTCTTAACGTCATAGCAGGGAAATGTACATGCATGCAATTAACATTTATGTTCTTGACTGAACTCAACTTGGACAGAAAAAAAAAATCTCTGTCAGAACTAGTGTAAAATGTACCACTTCTATTTTGATTTTAAGAAGAATTAAGTAACTCAGGCTTTTGAAAAGTAACAGACGAAGGCTATGTACCCATCACTTCTACTTTGTAGTCTCAGATGCATATATTTGAGGGATGAAAAAAAATCAATAAAAAACCCAAAGGGTTTTTGAAAATGAAGATCAGCTTCTTCATTTCTGGGTTTATCATCCCCTGACATTCCAAGAAGCAGGAAGGGACTAACTTTCAATGTGAAGAAAAGCAAGACACAGCCAATTCCACCCCATGCTCCCAAAGTTCACTGGGACACTTTGGAAGAGAAAGGCGCTGCCTACATCAGCACATGGTATAAAGCCATAGAAGAAAATGGGTAGAAGAGCTGATGCTGAGGCCCTAAAGACCACGCTGTAGGTGCTTTGTGAGCTTTACCTCAGATCAGGCTCTAGTCTGCAGCCATGAAGTAAATATCCATTACCAGTTGGGGTGCATGAGGTGTATTGGACTCCATCTTCTCACTCACCTTCCTCTAAAAAGAATCAAATTCATGGGCTCTAAGACCACCCCATGACAGAGCCAAAGCACAGTTCAGTAGGATGCTTGGAAGAGACACTTCAAACATGCAGTCCTGGTCCAAATGGTAATACCCATGTGGACAAATGCACAGTGACAGACAAAGAAGATGCATAGTATTTTCTTCTGCCCCAGAAAACTTGACAGAACAAACTGCTACTTCCTTCCGGACTGCCCTCCTACGCTTGTTATTAAGCTGAAGGATGCTGCCACAGCTCTTCCTTCCTCAGGTTCATGCTGCTGTACTTGCACTAGTCAGCTTAAAAAGGGGCAGTATGGGGCCCGCTATTTCGTCATATGCAAAACTCATAAAGTCTGTAAACTTGTATTGGACATAGGTGAAACAGGATCAGTAGGTTTAGACCAATGTGAAAGAGATACATGAGAGCCTTCAGCCCAAGAAGCAGCAGTGACCCGTCAATGAGAAAGACCTTCTTGAGCTGGAAGGGGTCACCCCACACCAAGCCCAGCTTTTGCTCGTCAGCACTCATTCTGCAACCCCAACACCCCATGTAACACGTGCAGCAGTTCAGCGCTCTTTCCTCACTGTTTATGCTATGTTGTAAAAAGCTATAACTGCCCTTGGTGCCATATGGTGTAGAGATGGGTGGGAGCTGCACTGATCTGACCGCCTTGGACAAATGGAGACGAGGAACATGAGCCTTTTTGGAGATCCATGGAGATTTGGTCACTTCAGGGCAAGGCCCAAGCCAAGCTGATTTTTCCTGCAGCGGGAGGCAGACCTATTGCAAGGTGGGGAAGACAGCAATTCCTGAAGCACCTCCCACCTAGATAACAGGAGATGTGGTGTAATAAAGTCTGCTCAGTCAAGACTTCACATCCCCCTCTCATGCGCTTCCCCACTCTCTGCATTGTAGCCTCGCTGCCCAAAGACCCTGAATGAACAAACACACAGCACTCTTCCTTGCTTGTCCTTCAGCGGCCTGAGAGCATCGCATCCTCCTATTAGCTCCAGTTCACTCAAAGCAGTGCTTTTTTATCAGGTCTTCCTCCTCCTGTCCAGTTTCTCCCCAGGCAAGGCTGTTCCACTTTATTTAGATCCTATGTCTTCCAATTTTGCCAATATTGTACCTTATTTTTATCTATGACTTTTATGTAACATATATTTATCTGTCTCTTGTGTCCCAAGGCACTAAAAGAGGGCATTTGAGCTTTAAAAACTCAGCAACTCTTTTTTAAAAGCCTCCTGTTTTGTGTGTCATTCGCTCTAACATGCTGAAGACCAATTTTCCCTTAACAGGATCTCAGGAACCTGGAGAACCTGGACAGGACAGATGAAGTGGAATTGCTTCATTTCTAATAACCCAGACATAGTGCAAAGTGCTCTGAGAGTCTTCCATTCAGCACTTATTTATTGTTCATAATTCACCTCCTTCTGACAGAGAAGGGCATGATAGAGCTAATTTAATATTTCCATGGTCGGATTCCATTCATATCTGAGTGAAATAGCAGTAAATAAAACTGAAGCACCATTTATTAGGCTTCTGAAATCGTCACAGGTTAGGTTATCAAACACATTGTGTGCCGACAGCATGAAAATTAATTCACAATCCTGCTCACCAGCCAGCGGCCCAGAAATCACTCAAACCAGGTGACCAGTGCTTTTGAGAAGCTCTGCGTCCTTCCAAAAACATGGCCTGATTAAAAAGTCCAGCTGAGATAAATGAGAATTGAGTGAATATGGCAATTTATTCAGAATTGTTTAATGGAGCTGAGCAAAGCCATTTGGTTGGGTTGGAGAGGGAAGAAAGTGTTCTGTGTATGGGAACATGGAATGGATTTGTGTCAGATTGCTCCAGGCCACAAAAGCATTTGCCAAATGGAAGGAAAGTGGGCTTTTTCCCCTTTTTTTCTTTTTTTTTTTTTTACAGAGACTTATCTATTTCAATCAGCATCCAACAACCGGCCACTGCCGCATCCTGGCTTTGCTGGGAGAAGCGTGAAGATGCCAAGAACCTTGGTTTGGAGTGGTGTTTGCAAGTCCCGCAGCCCTGGCTTTCAGCAAGTTCACTAGGATTTACTGAGAGCCAGAAACGTGAAAGGCCTAAGTAAGGACACTTCAGAAAGGTCAGGAAAAATAAAGACTCTTTTAACTACTTGTAGATTCAAGGTAGATCTGAACTCATGCTGAGTTTCAGAAATAATGGAAAAAAGATTTCCTTCCCCTTTCTCCCAGCGCATACATTGTTTTAGCTTCCTGCAAGATAAAAAAGGGAAATTATGAAAATTGCATGAAAGAAAGCTTGATCTCAAAATATTTCTAGCTGCCTTTGGCAACTTTAAGAATATTGCATAGGTCGCCGAACTACTAGATGTACATCCAACCTGACCCTTTGAAGAGCAAATATCTAAAGTTCAAAGTGGGTCAGAGTTTAATAAAGTGATTTACTGAAATTGCCCATACTTTGAATTCTCAAGAGCCAAAATGCCCCATTTAATTTGAATGGCACCAATGAATGGCAAGATACTGAAAGCCTGGAAGATGCCAGAAATTTCCCAAGGCTGAAAGAGAGGACTTACATAACCCAAGAATGACTACATCAACATTTCCTACTTACTACAAAATAAAAGGAGTTTGCATGCAAGATAATTGAAGTAAAGAAACGGTAAGAAAGGTACAAAATACCAGAAATAGTCAACTGGGTGTTTTAGCTGAACCCACGCTTTTGAGCTACGATTTATTCTACTGGATGTGCCATTCATTGAACTGTCATAGTCCATCCACAGTTAGTTCTATTTGCCAAATCAAGTCATGCAAAGACCATGCAGGGAAGGATCACTCTCTATAATGCAGTACATCAATCAAAAGGGTTATTTTCATGGACTCGGTCTCTAATCAAGCAGCAAATCATTCTCCAGTTTTGCTATCAAGGACCATTACTTTTAGGAAGTGCTTAACCTGAAAAAAAAATGCATATATTTGAAGCTACAGGGCATCTGGTAAGATATACTGAAGACAAAGGAAATGAAATACATGCCACACAATTTACCTTTTCTGTAGCATTTTATGAATAGCATATTTGTGGCGAGAGAGGTAAGTTGCTGGTGAGATAGGAGTTGTAGCTTTCTATTTGTCTAGTTTTTTGAGTTATTACAAAGGTCACTCCTGCACTTCAATTATCTTGAGTGCCACTTTCCATGGCGGAATTTTCAAATTATATACAAGGTGCCTCAAATATTTGCTAAAGGCTTCAGGGTACATATGTGCCTTTTTAAATTAAGTGCCTAGATAAAATTACTGTTATGACTCTGTGTTAAAGCATTTTCCCATCAAAGTCAGGGTAAAAGCTTATAAAGCCTCAATACGGTATCATCCAAACACGGCCGTACTCCTGCAGGCGAAACATCCCTACTAGGGCACGCTGTGACACCTGAACATTGCCGGCTGGGTCAATGCTAATATGAGAGAGTGCCATGTACTGCATCCCCCTGGCCTGCTAACCATCACTTGGGAAATCCCAAACAAGGGCCTGTATACGTGTACAATGCAGAGAAACAGGCAGCAATATCAAGGTTGACTTTGAGTTACCCCCAAAACAAGTTTATCACTCTTTCACAAAACACAGTTAGCATCTTGCAGACCTAATAATCCGAATGGCTCCACTGTGCAGGGAGTGGGATATAGGAGCCCACGTCAACTTTCTGAAATCAGCAGTGATTGAGGCACAGGGCTTGCACCATCTGAAAAATTACTGTTCTCATCTCCTGTGAGTTTTGCTTTCATGGAGGGATTTTCTCCGTGGTCAAAACCAGCCAATATGTCCCTATATACACAACAGGTCGGCGTCCTGATGCCTTCTGTGGTAGGAAAACAGGATGGAGTACGGACATAACAGACTTGACAAAGCTTCATGCTGGGACCTCTGAATTCCTGTTTTCAACTGCCAAGTGCCGTTCACCGTAGCTCCAGCAGTGATTCCACTAAAATTCATGGGGGACTATTATTTTCTGAGCAAGTTAAAACCGAGAGAAAAACAGGCGCTCAATGGATGAAAGCAACATAGTGCCTTTTTGTACAGATCTCTTCCTTGTCCCTTGAGATTTCTTCCACATGTTTAGGGGAAATGTTTTACCAAAAAGTGTCCTTAACTGCTTTCACGAAGGAAGACATTTAGTTGCTGCTTAATGAATTTCACTAGTAACCATTCTTTGTTATAGACAATGCACAGAATTACTTTGTAATGGCCTTTCAAAATGTGATCTAGATAATGAAACACATGTTAGATGAATGTATCTTAATGCATCCTCTCCGCTGCCAGCAGCTCGCTCTGCCTGCCTGTGCCTGCTAATTCCTAACAGCATGAGGAAACGCCGCTAAGTCACCATCAGCTGAGCACATACATACAGAAACACCCAGAGGAAACCAGATTTTGGATATAGCTCTGAGTAAAGATTATCAACAAAGCGTATTTTTCTTTTTTTCACATATTTGTTTCAATTAGAGCTTATTGAATCATCTTTGCAGCCCCAGAGAGGGTTGAACAACCATCAGTGCAGCTCAGGAGGTAATTTGGGATGCTGTCTGGAATATTTGTCCTTTTTAATCATCTGCCACACACTTCTCTTTTAGGATGTTGTCACTTAGAAACTGGAGAACAAAAAGGAATATTAAAGTGAAAGGGTGTCTGTTTGAATGTGGCAATTCCCTGCATAAAAATGAGCCCCATTAATAGGAAAGCCCAACCTATCTCCAGGCAATTTTTTAAGTCCCTGTCTGTCTGTAACCTCGGAGGAATTTAATTCCTTTATATTATTTAAATTATACACTAGAGGGAGAAATTATGAGGTAGTGGTCATTTAAAATGCTTTCTTTAAAATATATCATTAAAAGCTAGCAGCACTCCTAAAAGCAGTTTCATCACGGCAGTCTAAAAAAGTCTGAATTTATTGGCATTTTTAAAGTGTCATTTTTTTCGGTCAGTAAACCAAGGTTTAAACAATTGCCCTCACAGTCTCAGGCACTATTACCCGAACATATAAAAGCAGTAAGGGAAACAGCACCAGACCAAAAAAGGCAAAGGAGTCCTAAAAGAAGACAGAGTGCTCATACACTCCTTAGTTCAAAACCTTAGCTACCTTCAACGGCTTTCCACTTCCTAAAGTAGTTCAGCGTGCAGTTACTCTCTGGTTTGGACAGTCCTGGGGGACTGAATATTTGGGCCAGACTTTTATCTCAGTTACCTGACTGGAAATCCAAAGCAGCTTGCTGATCTCAAAGGTATTATTCCAGTTTCTAGGTTAGGAGCAGTTCTGCTAGAGCAATGTACACTTTTAAAAACCCCTTTCTGAATTCAGCAGTTGTTAAAACCAGCTAGCTGAAAATCAACTGTGTTGTTAAGAATTGAGACAAAAAAAGTAGGACCGCAACTGATAATGTACATTCCTACTAACTACATATTTGCTGCAACATTACATTGTTTTATTCTATTTTTTCCCCCTTGAAGGAAGCGCCTATTTCTTTTATTCTATAATCCTACAATTCTGTGAAAAACACCTCTGAAATCCAGGGCAGGTTCAGAAATGTATTAACTATACACCATTATAAAACTAGAATGTCATTAATGCTAACATTTAAAAATTCCTTTCTTCTCAAAACAGCAGGGAAAAATGTATCCTGAAATGGTGTAAAACACCTGTGTAAGACGTTGGTCCCAAATGATTTTGAAAAGAAGAAAACTCACCACAATCAAGGAGCTAATGCCTTTTGACTTGCCTGCATTTAGGTGCATAAAACCCATGTTCTTCTTTGAACATGAGGCTCTGGAGAATTTCCAGCAAGTACACGTACCATTTTAGGGTCAAATAGGTAGTTTAATTTTACTTGGGACAATCTTAAGCCAAATGCCATGTTCAGAAGTGAGTACAGAATGAAAGAAGCCAGACAGTTAGAACTCTCCAGAGGAGAACGCGCATTTGAGAAGCAGAAGACCCAAGCTCACATCTCTTCTGTCTCTGGATAGCCGTGAGCTCACAGAGGGTGGATGCTTTTTATTTATTTGCTTATTTATTGGAAGAGTTTCACTTTCCATAAAACACACACTCACTGGAGCAGGAATCCACATTGCTCCCTTCCCAGTTCTACCACACGCAGCGTGAAGACATTTTTTCTGCTCTGATGAGTATATTTAGCACTTCGTAAAGAAACATTTTCAAGACTAATGGTTGAGAGTAACCATGGAGGTGCTCAAGGCACAGTCTTGCAAGAGTTGCAGTGCTGGCCATATCTGCCTTGAATTGAGCAGGACAAGGACATAGACCTCCTTCCTTTCCTGCTGTCATGGGCTCCTCTGCTGGGACGGAAAAAGGTACTTGAGTACTTCTGAGTTGTTCTCTTCAGTTTTTAGCCTGGTTTTGTAAGGATTATATGATGCCACTACATGCCTGCCTCTCCAGCTGCCTTAGGGACTTTTAGCCTGCTGGGCAATTCCAGCCAAACCTGAGGCAGCAGAGAGTTCAAAGGTAACATGATGATCATGTGGAAGAGATGGTGGTGAATTCACATGAGCAAGGGAACCCAGAAAGAGGAAGGAAAAGAGCTACAGTCTTTTGAGTTCTTGGACAGAAGAAAAGCTTCGGTTGAACCGTGTGTTATTGTTACTAAACCACAGAGCATCGTCATGGGAGATAAACAGGCCAACAAGTGGATTCTCTGGTGCCTACTAAGAGATAAACACACATTGCAGCTGCAGAAGAAAACAGTTAAAACTAAGCCAAGAGACAGGCATCCATTGGAAAGCAGGCACCATTAGTCTGGCTGCTCATGTAGCTATTTCTTTATTATCTGAGAGAGGATGTTTCTCCAAGAAATGCTGTGGGAAAAATTAATCCAACATGGAAAAGAAGATGAGGCACCTAGATTTAGTAAGAAAGCACAACTCAAGAAGCAAATACAATGAGCAGAAGACAAGAAGTTTAGTCTGTCTTTTCCACTAAAACTGAAATGAGGGAATAGTGGAAAGATTTTACTTCACAAAGCTGAAAATCAAACTCATCTAGTTCACTACGTCAGTAAAAATATATATAAGGCCTCTGCACCTCCCTTTTCAGTGCAAAAATGTATTTTCTCTGATGTGAAGGATTCTAATACCATCTGATTTCTCAAACAGATGCTATTTGAAGCTTAATTTAATTTCTCAGTGTTTAAGTTTCAGGTTTTTATCTGCCAATGCTCGATAATACGGTGTTAAAGGACTCTTTAGTAATTGTTTAAAATAAAAATAAAGCTTCTTCTGTTCTGCTTCTAATAATGATGCACAGGCAATTTATTTGTATATTGTAGGAGCTATGTGAAGTGAACTGGATTTTAGTTGCTCACTTTAAAGAAGTTAGCACTTTGTTTTATGTTTAAAATACAGTTTTTTACCCTAGGGTAGCCTATACTCCAGCAGCTAATTTTTTCTAAGCTTTCTCTGTTCTAGGGTTCACAAACATACCATGCTCGTATTTCTTTTTGTTAATGAAGTTAACTCCAGTTCTTTGTTTTCAAACATCTTAGCAGAAGCAAAGACCTTTAAAAAACTGCAAAGAATACGATCTTATCCTTTCAGAATAAAAATAGGTGAAGCATTCTCTGTACAAGCATGCATACAAGTAGGTATTTTAAGAAGGTAAAACCTACTCCCAAAATAAATGGGGCAGCTGACTTGATGTATTAGGTAGAGAAATTAGCACAACTGTGAGAAACACGGGGCATCTGTCTCCAGAAATGTATCACAACTGCATTAAAGTCTGAGAGCATCAACAAATGTTATGAGGGAACCCAAATATCCACAGCAATATTTCCTGTGTAGGTAATACCACATTCCTTGATAACTCCCTTACTCCATGCAACCATAAACAAGCCTCTTTAGTTTCCCCAGCTTTGTTCTCTAACGGTGCAGCAAAAGCACACGATAAAGCAATGCTGTTTTCCCCGGAGCACACTGTACGCCTAGCACTCTCTGCTCCTTCAGCTCTCTAGCATTTCTAATTTATAAATTACAGAGGTTTAGCCTGAGAAACTCAGCTGTGTGGCGTTGAGGGAAATTTCCCTTCCTCTTGGCAAAACATAACTTGCGTATATACATGCACGTAGCTGAACTCCTCATACTTCAGGAATTTGGAATCAGTGGGACTAAGCTGCACTTTGGGCTGCGACAGAGAAGACCATGCATAAGCCCGTGACAAGCTGAGGCTTTAGTTTGGTTTTCACATTACTAAAACTTTAAAAAGCTGTTTTGTTTTGTTTTGAAAAAAAGCCCAAATGGTAAAAACATTTTGGGAGGAAAAAAACTGAAAGCAAGCTGAAAAAATGCCCATTTTTCTTTCCAGCACTACAAATTGCAGCTGATCAAGCTGGAACGACTCTGAGGGAAGGTCCCACATTCCTCTCACAGTTATGAATGGGTAAGTCTCAAGTACTGCCTGGGGCTCTACTTGGATGGAGCACCAAAAGGGTAAATGTTTATTTAAGCCTATGTCAAACTCTTTGAATTTTTTCAGTATACAAAGCTGAGCTAGAATATCATGAGTAAGTGAATACTGGGACATGATGGTATTTCCTCCTCTGCTGAAAAGGCATTTCATTTTAGAAATAGGGTTTTGGTTCTGATTAAACCTGGGCACAAATTCAGCCCAATGTTTTATTTATGAATATGGATATTTCAACTCCCTGAAGTTAATTCCTAGACCTTTAAAAAAATACAACCCCCCCCAAACCAGAACTGCCACCAGAGCTAGCAGCTGCAAGGGTGGGAAAACCTGCTTTTGAGTGGGCTGTTTGCTCTGCCTAGCAGGAACTGAAAGCTGAAGAAGCTCTTGAGGAAAACTCACTGAGCAAGTGAGACACCTGGGATGGCAAGATGATGTCTGAGGGGCAGAAGGACCACCAGAAAAGCACCATCTTGAAGCAGCCAAAGCTGGAGGATGGAGAGGGACCAGCGAGTACACAGGAGCTGATGCTTCTTCCCACTGTTTCTGCCCACTGATCCACTAATGATTAGGGATCATTACCCTACAAAAGTGCTCTAATTAAGTGGGGGCTTTGCCTCCTTCTGTGTGCCAATACACCCATACCGCACCAAGTTTTTCATCCTCCATGCCCTGCTCAAATGTCTTCCACTCCCAAGAAAAAATCCTTTGAAGCCAAGACAAGACTGACACCCAAACCTCCTTCCACTTTCACTTTGATTGCCTGAATGACAGTTTTTCAGTAATTAGGATGTCATAAATACTTTTTTTTCCTTTAGTGCCTACAGAGAAAAATTACTTAATGTTATAGAACTCTTTCTTCATAAATTAAGCTAACGTCAACTCTGGAATTCTCTTACAGAGACAGAAAAAAACTGCCTGTTTTTCATAAAGTAGTATCTTTCATCAAAACTACAAACCTGCTTAACCATTTCCCAGCTAAAGAGACAAAAGTTCTTCCCAGTTTATATTCCGCCAATTAGGGATTCATGGAGGAGCATCCCAGTAATGCACATGTCAGATAAAACATTTCAAAATCCTATCATGACTATATCTGTAACAAGCGTGTACACACTGCACACGTAAGCAGCTTCAGGAAGGAGTTCACATTCATCTATACCTAAGGGCCCAGATGAATAAATGAAGGATCAAATCTCCTTCCCAGAAAGAAAGAAAGAAAAAAACCCCATAAACTTTGTAGGAAAGTTGTTCAGACAAATACTCCCATTTCTATCCAAATAGTTTATTTATTTGTGAGTTTGTGTCAGTTGACAAAATGGCAGCTTCAGGAACAGACACTGGGTCTGAAAGGGGTGAGCAGGCAGCAGTGCGATAGGGTTAGCAACAGCCCTTGCACCTGGCCACGTCCACTGCTTCAGGTCTCCCACTCTCACCTTCCATTACAGTGAATCCCACCACATCACCACGTTTTGCTAACACTATATTAGTGCTCCTGGCTGTACGTTCTTCAGAGCAGAGATTTCTCTAATTTGCACATGAAGTACCTGCTGCTTGGCTCTGACAAAGGTAAGGAAAAAGGATGCATAATAAATCATACTCCAAGGTCATCTGAAAGGTGTCAGATGAAGCACGAATCCATCCATGTGTATCAATATGTCTGTAGTGAGTGATACCTAGGTTTCCTGATGGAGTGAAAGTAATCAGCAAGGACATTTGGTTTTTACGGCTCACTGATTACAGCCCAACAAATTTATGAACTGCCCAATACCAAAAGCAAATGACTACGAAGCTGCTCAAATGCAAAACTCCCTGAGAAAAACAGACGTTGCACTGATAGAAGTTGCACAGGCAGATGCCAGAGCTACAAACCCGCAACGAACAGGCAACACCAGGACTCACCTTCCTGATTATTTGGGTGCAGATGAGGTGACCTAATGTCTCACTGTTGTGGCCAAGCACAGTCCCCTTTCTCCTCCTCTGCTCTGTGTCATCTTTAACCCTCACTTTCTCTGTACCCACCTTAGTACTGAACTAAATCAAGCTCCCAAACCAGTGGAAAACTACTGTCTTTGCTTTGGGTGAGTTTTACCGACAAGTGCGCTGGTTCAGCTGTGTCATGTAACTACAACCCAGAAGCAGGGGTTTTGGCAAACAGCCCATTTGCAGTAGTGTGGCATTCTTGGTGATAGCCTGTCGCTTCGATGATGCTGCAAAGCCCTGTACCCTGCCTAGGAGCAGGTTGAGATAGTTCCTGAACACCAGGAGATCTTGAACAGAGAGTGTTCAGAGGTTATTCAGAAGAACGGTGATGCACAGAAGGAGGAACACCAAATTAAGTGTCTTGCTCCCATGGGAAAAGCTGCCAGCCTGGACAACATGACCAAGCAGACAGCTATATGACAGAGGGCAAGCAAAGATTGAGTCCAGGAGAGGCAAATAAAGGTCTGCCAGTCAAGTAAAATACCAAATAAAATCCCAGAGTCCTGTCCAAACCCCCCCAGAGGGTGACTAGAAGCAGATGAGCACAAAAAAGGGTAAGAATGAGACAAGATGGTTGCTTTCTACTCATCCTTCCCTTTGGGTTCCTTTTGTTTATCATGTAGGACAGGGGATGATTGTCTCCCCTCTCCAAAGTCCTCACAAGCTATTTTTGATTCAGCTTTAAGCAGGGCTGGTACTGTTGAGCTACCAGTGCACTGGCAGTGATGCCAATGAAATACTTCAGCAGAAATTAAAACTGGGAGGGGAGGGGGCGGGAGGGGAGGGAGGGAAGAAGAGACAATGGGCGTTTGAAAGAGCTTCTTAATGTACAAAGACAAGAGGAGAGCAATGAGCCATCTGTGTTGGCTCAGAGTGCACTCACTGGGCATGGCCTCTCGATCATACTAAATGGATGCAATATTTTTAGTTTACACATTTCCACTTTTTGTGATGGTTTACAAAATCCCCTGCAGCCTTATGAAAGTTATTTTGCTGCAATGCAATTCAATGGTAATCCAGTGAGCTTTCCACAAGCCACGATGACATCAACATAAACAGTAACGCCACCATTTGCCTCTCAGAATAATTTTCTTTAAGTCTTTGGTAAGTCCACAGCAAGTTCATCAATGAATTCAGACACAGTTTGGAGGCAAAAAAGCCATATCCCAAGCACTGTATGCACAAGTATCTGTCACTTTTACAGTGACACCATCTGTTTTTCCATATATCCGCATTACAACTTCCAGAAGCCCACTAAAACACTAATTTGATAAACTTAAGTTCCTCATAGCTTTGGACCACCTGCTTCTTCATCCCAAAGGCTTCCCTCCCCACCTTCAATAACTTTGTCCCTAGCTAAGGATCACATGAAAAAAAAAATTCCTCCTCAGTAAGGAGCATGCATTTTCCAACGCATACAGGTTCATGGGTACAGTTAAAAACAATAAAAAAGAAAATCTTGTCAAACTGTGATTAAATTACATGTTTTCACAACTACACATAAGTTTAATACGACACGTGATGCTTCCGGGAACGCACTCAAAGGCTCAAAACAGTGTTAAAGTGGATTCCCAGGGAATTTATCAACAAAGATTTTTTCTCTCGTTCATTCCTTTAGCAACAATATATCTTAAAGGATAGCATAAGAATGTGTAGACCCCATGGCGTCTAGAGAGAAACCAGATCTTTGTTTGTATACTTCCTAATATAATTTAGATCCCTGGAGATAAATATCTTACAGATTATCCCTTTTTATGCCCGAGTTCACTGCACTTTCCCACAGTGAAAATGTTCTGTCAATCAGTGTAGGTTCTGCTTCCTCTTTGTCATATGCCAGTTTTCTTCCCCAGTGCAAAATCCATAACTAACAACTTACAGCAAGCAGAACAGATGGGCACACAACTGTCCTGAGCTATGGAGATGCTGTAAAATATTTTTAACAACAACAGAAAATTATGAATGGTTTATAAGGAGGTTTTCTGGGCCTGCTCATGAGAAAGGTGAAGCAGTCACCATGGCACCTTCCAGCTGTACAACCTATGCCTGTAGCTAAGGTGGTACCTTCAGGGACAGCTCAGTTTAACTTCTATTTAAATGTAACAGAAGAGCTGGTTATCAGTGCCTTGCTGAGTCCCCAGAAGTGCTGCATGTAAAAATACTCGCAGGATCATGGGATGCCCTCTGTGTACATCAGCCAAGGAGTCTCACCACCAGCAGTGCAGCATTCAGCACTGCCATGGCCCAGTCCAGCCTTCCTGGTTACAGAGGGGCTTGGGCTTCTCTAAGTTCCATCCTAAATCCCCTAACACCTTGGCTGAAAGGACAGAGACCCCAAAAAGACATGGGTAGCCAAAGCCTTGCTCACCACAAGACAGTTTTGCTCTAGCAGATACCAGCCTGAAAGCAGTTGATGCAAATGTTGGTTCTGTGCATATACTAGCACAGTTTTTAAAGTTCGAATGTTGTATGAATGAATAGGTATAAAATGCTTTTTCATTTCCAGCACTTGTTTTTTAATGTCTCCTGAAGCCGTGACAGTTTCCCCACATATAAACTGTGTAAATTTCAGATTTATATTCAAAGAACCAGAAAATAAGTATCATTTGCTACCGACATACAAATAAAACAGTTGGGAAGGGGAAAAAAAAGAGAAGTAAAAACCATGTAAAGTACATTACTGAACACAAAAAACAAGCAAGCAATGATATAAATGAAGTAATAAGAAAAGATCTCACTGCTCTTTGGGAGGTAAGATTTTCTGTGTACTACATAAAGATATTAATATAAAATACTGTCTATGTAAATCATATCAGAGAAGATGGTGCTTCTGGAGAGTCACTACATTAAGGATTAGGTATGAACTGGTAAATTTTGAAAGCTTCTCTAAATGCATTCTGTTAAATTTCTCATCAGTCTTGCACAGAGGTAATTAAAACTGGTGAGAATTCTTATATATGTTTATTGGCTTCCAGCTTCCCAATCCTTTTTTGCTTTATATTGCTAGGCCATTTCTTTTTCTTATGCTAGAGATGTATCAACTCCTTTAAAAAAAGGAAGGATAAAAAAAGCAATACAGTCCCCCAGATAGGTCGTTTAACACTTTTTACTTAGTTAAACCTAGTATTTCTTGTCTTAGACAATATAACTTCTCTAATGCCTCCATTGTTTATTATAAAGCAAAACGGAATAAGGGATAGGTGCTATTACACAACGTGCTACCTTTGGGGACTGTGCTGGATGCAGAAGCTCACTCCACCAACCTGCAACCACCACACGCCTTTGCACCACCACTTGTTGCCCTTTCAGGTTGTGTTGCCGAGCTGCACCCATCACTGAGTGACCTGACTTGAAAACAACTGTCTTAAAATATACCATAAAAATAGCAGTTGGAGAAGATTGCAATTGCTTTGCACAGCGGCTCCCTGCTGGGGACAGTCCCCTGACCAGGGCAAGGGATCAGGACCTGGAGGCTGGTTCTGACTGGGCAGAGCCTGCGCACCTGGGCAATTTCATGCCTGCTGAAGACCCATCTAAAGTCTGCGCTGCTGCCAAAGGAGATGGTTCCTGTTTCCCCGCCACACCCCCTGCTCTCTTTTTTCCAGCCCTGAATCTTTTGTACACACAAACACAATCAGCCCATTCAAGGATTTAGCTGGATTACAAATTTATTTTTCAGTTTTGTTTAGCTGCATTGGTTTTCAACCCGATTACCATGACAAGGAAGTATTTTATGAGTATCAGTACCTCACAGGGATGCGATAACCCAGTTATCAATTACTTATTCTAAAAGTAGCATGAGAAATAAATGCAAACCATTATTCACTACTGCAAAGTGAAACTATTTCCACTAGCATTGAAAAAGTGTTTCCATCTGCAAATGTGTTAGCTACTTGTTTTAACTAATATGATTTTAAGCCTGACTTAGCCTAAGTGTGGACAAGCCACAGGCTTCCCCAGTGGTCTTGCCACAAACACCACACATGTTTTTAAATAAAGCTTGCCCTCACTGTACCCTACATTCCTAGAGTTTTCCTGATTTTCACATGCAAATTTAAGTGATGGATTAAGCATATAAACCCAGTCTTTGCGTTAGGAGGAAGTAAACAGGATTCACTGCTGTGCAGGCATCCTCAGACCCAGTTTTGCCAGCGGGCTCAGGCTGCAGAGCATGGCTGCTGCAGAAGGCAGGAAAACACATCCTGCAAGGCCTCAACAGAGGCTAAATGTCTCTGGTTTTTTAGGTCAAATGCCATCTGCCACATGGTGTAGAAATCTAATATGGACCATCCTACACGTCCATAGAAATGTCTCTAGTGGAAGGAGCCTGAATACTTTATTGATCCTACTCCATACGTCTCACAGAGAAGAGAGGCATAAGTATATGGCGACCACGACAGAAATTTTCAAAATGCTAGAACTAGACATGGGAAACTGGGGAAAGCGTATGCCTGTTCATCAGTCTGTTGATGTGTCCTGTCTCCTCGTTTTGTCCCTCTCACATAGCATCACTTGTAGAGGGGACACAGCAGGAGCCAAATTACTGGGAGTTGTGTTCATATCCCCCACGCTGAGCGTGGCCTCCTAAATTTCTGCAGGAGCTCAAGCTGCTGCAGCACTTCAACAGAGTCCTCACTTTGAGGCAGATCTCACCACAACCCCTCTTGCAAACATCTCTTTTCTCCCAAGAGAATGAATGACCTCATTGCAAAATGTCAGCTGGTAAGCAGAGGCAAGCTTTTGTCCCAGTTTTGACATACGTTATATTCTAAGCAAGGTAAAAATTGGTGAGTTTTTCCTTTATTGTGTCACCCACTCCTCAGAAGCTATTTTGTCAGCTGATGGACTTCCTTGAGCTCTCTAGGGCATCCTAACAACTCCACCTGCAGTTGGGTACACTTCACCTTTGGTTTCAAGAGCCAGGGTTTGAGCACTGGAGCTAAGGCTTGGACTCTTTTTTTGTTCTGGCCCCTCTGAGTGCCACCTCAAGCTTTCTTGTCAGGCTGGCACCTGAGAATTGATTCTCTGGGGTCAGTTAGTGAGGTGTCCCCAAATCTAAGGAAGCAGGGCACACTGGCCACAAGGCTGGGACTTCTAGTTGGTGCAGTTTTTACGCTATTGCAGCAGGCAGCATCTCTCTGGTGCTGTGAAAAAAAGGCAAGAAAGGCTAAAAACCAGGGATCTGCACTGGGAACTTGAATTGGGCAATATATCTCTATGCTGGAGACCTCAGCCCTATTTCCCCAGTGTTAGCAGGAAATCCACACCTAATTTCAGCAGAAGTGAGACCAGTTTGTTGCCTCGGGCAGGCAGCAGACACAAAGGTCTGACACCAAAGAGTAAGAAGACATGCCTTTTAATCTCCAGAATTTAAACAGGTTTGTCTTCTCTGCAACAGACAGATGTTGCCTGACAAATCTAGTAATGAAACTTTCATAAATTCTAACATGTTCTTCTGTAAAGCATAGCTTTGAGCGGCTGTGGAGAAAGGCTAAATGAGCTCCAATCCCCATTCACACCATATGAAAACATCCTCTGACTGTGAATAAAACATGTCTTTATTACCCTCCTCCTCCATTAAAATGAAAACCTATGTCCTGCTACCCCAGCTGATGATAGCTTTACATTTCTGGGGGGAAAAGAAAAAGAGAAAGCAAGTCACCAAAATGAAACCTTGAAGACTACCAGCTGCATGTGCTTTAATTCCAATTACAAGGAGAGCATTTGTTTACCTGTCTTGCAGAGACATGATACGGATCCCAAAGACTGTTTAATATATCTATTAACAGTTTATTTTAGCCATCTTCACATAAGACTTAATTTGCACTCACCAGCAAGGTGTGAGACAGGACAGACTGTTGTTTGCATCCAGATTTGAAATGTCTCATCACTCCATAGGAGGACAGAGAAGCATGCCAGGTCTGGAAGGCTTTGCTCCATGGATCTGCTTTTCATGTCCTGCCATCCCCCTCCCCGCTCAACCCAGAGCCTATCAACCAGTGGCAAGGAGATACTTCTGTGCCCTGCTTTTATCTCACTCCAATTACAGGATGAGTGAAATCTGACTGCATTTTGATGCCACCTGTTACAAAGTCCAAGAACAATATGCATTGAGAATTGCAGCTGTTTCCTATATCGTGCTCATTTTTAATATTGTGAAGCCAGAATTCCCAGAGTATTAAAAGAGCCTGAATTTTAAACAAAAAAACAAAGCCATGGCTGCAATGCAATTTAACAGAAACCGCAGAAGCACATGCTTCGCACTAAGGTTTACTCCTCACTACACAGAAATGACCCGGCAGACACGTACAAAGGGACCCATTAAAACAGCCGTCAAAACCAAGCAGGATTACACTCATGAAGAACATGCTAGATTTGGCACAGACCACCTTCTTGTGTAATCACTTTAGCAAAGAGAAAAGGAGCTCCGATTACTTCAGTCCTGTCTTGGACTTTCTGTATATTCTACTTCTTTAATTGCATTAGGTGTTAAATCTGCCCTCCAACCATAACCTAAAGTTTCCATATAATTAAATACTTCACCTATGCTATGAACAAATAATCTTTCCTCTTTTTGTATGTGAGTACACATGTAGAAACAAAACCAGCATGTATTATGTTAACAGTGCCTCTTTTCCTGAAAATACTCTGCTGTTTATAAATTTTGGATGTAAGTTCTTCCAATTGTTTTCTGAAAACGCTTCACAAAAAAGTTGATGCCTATCAGGAAAAAGAAACGTGAGAAGGATCCTCAATGAAAAAAAAACAGCAGCAAGTGCATCCTGTGTCACTCACTACCCCTTAGAGTCCCTTTCACATTTGCTGTGACATTGCACACAGTGCTGTCCCTCTGAACTGGAGCCCAGAGATCGTTTCAAAGGTTAGGGCATCCCATTTAGCTCCCTCACAAAGGCTACAACATAAAACCATACCCTGATTATTTATAGTATAAATCAAGACACTGTCCAGAAAGACCAAAGCATCCCAAGCCTGCTTCAACTGGCCTTATCAATAGCTTGTTGTCTTTCCTTATGCCAGGCCTATCTTCACTGCAATAATCATGCAAATCAACAGCAAGTCATGCATATGCATTTGTAATTTATGTGCTCAGGGTTAACCCATCACCTTTGCTGAAACCGTGGAGGAAGAATTCTAGGAAAGCAGAACCAAATCCAAGGACATCCATAGTGAAACACTGCAGAAAATGCTGTAAAGAAATACTCTGTTAAGCAGATTTTTAAGATACTCAGTTATCAGTAAATGGATTAAGCTTTATGTCATGCATCCCATCATTTAAATTATTTATATCACCCATTTTTGTAATTTAAGTCTTTTTTACATGGAGTTAAGATATCTTACTCTACATTTTAACAGCAATTCTGTATTTTTATGAAGAAAGATACACGTTTGTCATTTTTATTAGTGTCTGTCAGGGACTCTAATTTGAGAATATCTAAGAGAGACGAATCTGGTGTTGTTAAAGGGCTGGCTGGACAACATGATACAATGCTTAAGCGGGGTATAGTTTTTAACTGTAAGCCATTTGTTGGAATAAAATGAAGCCTCATCATCACATATTTCATGAATTTGTATCAAATTTGCTGAACTGTTAGCGTCAGACAAAAGAAATCAGTGAAAAATGGAAAGGCTTCATTTTGACATTTTGCAAATGAAAAGTTTTAATTTTCTCATTTGAAGTTACTTCCGTATACAGTTTCCCCTTATTTCTTACAATATCTGAATTGATTTGAAACCAAAATAAAACTCTTCACTTCACGTCAAACAAAATGTTTCACTCAAAACCACAGCATTTTGGAGGCTGTGGGGTGTGGTGGTTCTTAGTCCTCAATTCACCAAAAATTTCATCTAATTCACTGCCAGTCTGACATGAAACCATCCTTTTCTTTTTTTTTTTTCCTCCCCTCAGAGACACTGGGAAACAGAAAGGTCTGTTGTTCTCCATCCTCTGCTCAGTGGTTATTTTTCACATCCAGTATCTGATACTCTGTGAAATGGTTTTAATACAAGGAAGGTCTACTCAGAACTTTAAATACTTCTTACTGATAATTGAAAAAAAACTCCCAAACCAGTGTAATAGCAACGGAAATACCCAGAAGTTGGTTAAATATGTTTTCTTCCAATTTATAATAGATTCCTTAGAAATTCCTACTCTAAAGTCTAGGAACTCAGCCTTTAGGTATTCAAGAGTGACAACGAGATTCACCCTACTTACACAGTTACAGCAGCAGTGACATCATCACATCACTGACCTTTCAGCATCATTCAGACTCCAGAGACCAGGTGCACTGCCCCTGAAAAGTAGGTGTCTGGCTTTCATGGAAACATAGGGGCTGCCTCTCTAGGCAATGGAGAGAAACAGGCAATTCAACAACGTAATTAATCTTATTCTGAGAGAGGTGTCTCAAACAAGGGGGAGAATGAACCTCTGAAGGTTCTACAACTAGTGAGTGACTGTAGAGAGCATTTGCTCACCATATCTCAGGGCAGATGTCGAGTTTTAAAATGAGTCTGCCCCTGGTGGCTAGCACAGGCCCAAACCTCTCATAGCTCTCAACTGGGAAACACTGGCCATGCCTGCAGTGTACTCTGCCAGTTCTGCACCATTCCCAAGTCCTCGCAGTGAGGCAGCTCCCATTTCATGGTCAAGTGAGCATCACCATGGAAATGCTAATCTATTGCAGCTCTTGTCCCTGGCTCCATCATGAACACCAGAAGCACTCAGACAAGGAAAACTGCAGTTATTTGTGTGCATCTGAGTCCAAATATCTCCCACCCAGTAGTGGTTCTCTCTTAAAGCTCAGCACAAGGAGCAGTTATAAAGCTGGCTGCACTTCACCTCCAGTTTCCACCCCAGAACAGGTGTTCACACAGCTATTGCTCATTTTTCTTAGTCACCTTTCGCAGAGCATTTAAAAGCCACGCAATGAACTCTGTCAGTCATTAAATGACACTTTACCTGACCCACACCCTTCATGTGTTTGCTGACCAGTCATCTTTCCTTCCCTCCAAAAACCTGAGCAAGAAATCTCAACAAATATCCTCACCACTGCTGCTTTCACAGGGAAGCAGAGCAGAAGCAACAAGAGAGATGATACTTGCGCTTGCCTGCTGGCACACATTCTCCTGAGGGTGCTGGCCACTGCTGCTGCCTGCATGGGTGAGCCTACCTGCCCGCACACACCAAAATACCTTGCACCCATCTGGCAGCCCTCAGGGATACCCCTGTGTCCATGCCATGTCAGCCCACCTCAGTGTCTGCCAAATGTTAGCATCTCTTCCAGTCCTTCCTCAAGCCAGGGAGAAGAAACACCATCAGACCATCCAGAACCAGGCAAGAAGGTGCCATATTCTCAGATATCAGCATTTTCTCCATTGTCACCCCAAGGCCAACTTTGTTAATCAGTGATGATTATTACTGTTGTTTTTTTTTTCCCCCTGCTAGTTTCTCTTTAGAGGTTCCTGTGATTTAAACCTTGGGGCAAGGCAGAATATTATCGGGCACCTCAACTGCAGTACAGTACTTTTTTACTGAGAGTGCATCTGGGCGCATTTCCATTTACTAAAAGAAAAGTAGAAAAAATGTTTTTTCTAGAGCCAATGACAAGTAAAAAATCTGTTCTGTTTAAAAAAAAAAAAAGTCTTCCTAATACAACACTTAGAGAAATTTTAGTTTGTGGATAACCATTACCACACTATAAGATACATTTTATTGTTTTTGTCTTATTTTCTGTACTATTATTGTGGATTATTTGTGCCTAATTGTTATTCCTTCTTCTTGTTACTACTTTAACACAGAGCATACTCAGAATTCTGCATAGTATTGCATCAGATCCACTGTTCTGCTACAAAATGGTGCCGTCACCCAGCCACTACAACGACTTCTCTGATGATCAAGCAAGAAAAATAACTGAAATGCAGGCATAGGGGAAAACCTCATCTACGTGCTATCTTCTACTAGCAAGCACATATCCTGTGTCATGTAAATGTGGCATATTCTAAAGGTTTTTTACAACATTCCAACTACATCTAGCCCATATTCAGGACTAAACTATAGTAGTTGTTCTGTGACCCAGTGACCCCTGCCCAGAAGAGGAGGCAGATCGGGAAAAGGAGATGAAAACCACAGACTGAAGTGAAAACAGATTGAATGAAATACCCAAACTAACATCAATGCCAACACAAAGTCTACAAAGCCATACTCAGCCCAGTGAATCTACAGGAGTCACAATAAAGCGGAAAGGAGTCCTTAGGAGGAGAACAGTAAGTCAGTCCCTCCAGAGGAAAAGCAAGATCAGAGAAACACACACCCCCCACAGCAAAACTTTCTCTGTTACACTGACGTTTATGGTATGGGATACACCTGTAGCCAGCTTGGGTTCAGCTGCTCTGGCTTTTGCGTCTCCCAGCTTAAGCTGCTAACAGCCTGTACACCATGGCTGGTCTATGATTCTATCCCCGTGAAACCAGGGCATGTTTGAATTTCCCTTTGGGGAAGTACCCAGGCTTTTCTTTTATTAAACAGATGTATAATTTTCTGAGAAAATTCAAATCATTCTATATTCTGCACTTGACATACATTATGGGTAGTGTGTCAAAGACAACGATCTGCAAAAATCAGAATGATATCTTCCAGGACTAATTGGCAGGCAGCCGAACAATGATGATTATTAGAGAAACTGTTCTCCTTGCTCATGAGTCTAAATAAGAATCAGATCTAAAATGTTAGTTCCTAATTTAGTCTGAACCCCTCTTCTATCTCTGCCAATGATGATATGGGTGATTTACCAGTTTTAAAATACACTTGCCAGATAATTAATGCCCTGGCAGAGTGTTAGTTCCTTTCTCAAGCTCAGTTAATTTTCTACATGTTCGTATTCTAGCTGTAAAACCACCTTTTAGTAGAGTTCACAATATAATACGAAAGCAAGAAAAAACATCCTCAAAAATTTATAATTTGTGTCTAATTGTAATGGCATGAAATTAGCAGGAGCACAAGCAGAGTCATTCTGACTTGTCAATCACCATGTAGTGCTTGTCATATTTCAGATCACAGATAATAGCTCTAGGTCCATTTTCTCCGCCATACATGTGCACTTGTGGATAGTGCAAGGGAATGGCACGTGCCTGTCCAAGACTCCTAAGCGTCATCCACAGCTGCTAGACTGACATTTCACGACTGCCCTCATTACTATCACCGCGTGAAGCACAGATGAGAGAGCTCCACGCGAAACTCCGTCAATTTCTGAGACCTTGAGACTCGTCAGGACAATATCCACTTCGAAGGGAATCAAAATGCTTTGAAAATACATAAAGAGAAATTGCATACGGAGGGAAATTACTAAAATAACATGTCAATACGTGAAATATTCTTTGAGCCCACCCTTTCTACAATTAGGAAGTTGTTCATTCACTGGCAACATACAGTCAATTGTGGAGACATAAAAGGTGGTAATTCTTTTGATAATTACTTTAGCAATACACATGTAAATGGCATTACAATTGAATCTTGCTCAGAAAATCCTTCTGTTTATTGGCAGAAAAATGGATTTATGTGAGAAATGACTACAACAAGAAGAATGCAATATAACAAAAAAGGAAGCCAAGTTAAGGGAAAAAACCCCCAACAATTAAAGCTAGATGTATTTATAATACGGGATTTTAGGTTAACGAGAGCTCCCTGAAATAACCGCTTTTCTTTAAATGTAATAAACAATAGTTACAATAAAGACTCATATAAATTAATTTCTAGAAGCTGTCACTGAATGGCAGAGCTTCTGAGCATGATGTAATTGTACCGTAATGCTGCCAAACTAGAATGCAATTTACAAAAATCAAATTACAAGACTTTAAAACAAATCTTACTGTGACGGTGTCTTGACTCAAGAGTTCAAGAGTGAACCTGAGTTCAAAAGCGTGGGGTTAGCAACAGTGCAAGCCCCTAGAGGCAGAGACACAATATATGACGTCCTTCTGAAATAAAGGCCCTGCTGGGAACAGACATGTTCAGAAGAGAAAGCCACAAAGTCTTGGTGGCTGCAAAGCCGTATTAGAGAGAAGGAGGAGCTGGGATGCCAGTGCTGGCCCTGCACGGTTTGCTGCAGGCTGCGAAGAGACCCAGCTAATGACCAGTTTTCTTCTCACAAAATAATTCTTCTAACAGGGAAGCCCCAGGAGGGATATAAACTATAAATATTCCTAGCTGTTAAATTACCTCACATGTTAACAGGTTTTTATTTTTGCCCTGGCATTATTTAATACAAAACACAACAAATGCTGCTGAGGTTTTTGTGCCACCTTCATGACCAGGAGAGACAATTTCCTTCTGTGCTATATCTGTGGTGAAGTACTAGCAGAAAGTTGGAGGGAACTACCACTGAAAAGGGATTATTGCTAGTAGTTTTCATCTCTGCTACCACTGTTTCAGCTCCCTAAGTGTTTTCAACATAAGAACATTGGTACTGAGCAGGTTTCTGGAAGGATTGTGAAATATACTATATTCACTGTTTAAATGGCTGTTCCTATAAAAACCAAATGGGAGCAAAGGAAGACAAAAGGTCCTTCTGAGCACTTCTGAGAACGCCATCTCAAAGCCTTATGCCATCTTACTCTTCACCCAAATTCTCAGTATAATCTGGTCCCTTAACTATACTAATGTGGTCATGTGTACCTCCCCCTTACGCAGAGTAAAGTCCACTTCCAGCTCCACTTGCATGGTTCAAACAAGGCAACGCTGTCAATGGCTGTACCTCTCAAGCCTGGTCCTCACTCACAGCATGTCCACGTCCCACTGCTCTTACAATGCAAAAGGACCTTGCAAAATATACAAACACAATAAGCATAAAGATTGAGGATGGAGGCTGTGAGTCAATCCTTTCCTGAATATCTTGCAGTCTAGTAACTACGACCTCCTAGATCCTCTAAAATATCATATCCTAGAACACCACCCACATATGAAGATGAGTCCTCTGCTCACTGCCTTTGTTTACATAGTTTCTTTTCATTCCTAATGCCTTCTAATGAATGGGTCAATTTATCAAGTCATACAAATTTCTCTGTAAGTCTGCCCTAACCTAGTAGTCACATAATGTCCTCTTCTGTCACCACTGAGCTGGAAAGTACTATACCATCATCACCTGACTCATACACCTAACCTTGCTTTCTTCAAAAAAAAAATACAGAGCAGAAATGTTTATTGATGATTTCTCTTTTCTGCATCATTAACAACTTTGCCATCTCCATCAAGTAATGCCTTATACTGTTGCTAGGATATCTTTTCTTTCTAACATACTTAAATAATCTTTACTGTCCCCAGCTCTGCTAACCATTGATTTTTCCCTGATGTCTTTAGCTTCCTTCATCAATTTTCTACACTTTGTAACTTATAACTTCTATTGATTATCCTCTCCTACTCTTTTTTTTCATTTTGCTATAATATTGCTTCTTCATTTCTAATACTGCCTTCCTCATAATCCTGAAACAGGATGGGCTTTTAGCCAATAGTATCCCATTCCATAAGAGAATCTATATCTGCTCATCCAATAAAATCCTTTTTAAAAACTTGGCTTTCCATTTTTACAGAAAAAGATTTTCTCACAGTCAATTTTACTACTAGTTTTTCTTAGCTTTGTGCATTGTCCCCTCTGAGGAACAAAGCATATATATTACTTGTTCTCTTATGCCACACACCTGTACAGCCACACTGAATGTAATCAGGCTGTGGTCACAGATTTCTCACCAGCCATTGCAGTAGAACATCTTTATCCATTTAAAGAAGAATTTAGAAGGCAGTTACTTCCTCAGGAAAGATGTGCTTATCCATCTTTTATTCAAACTTTAACAACATGTTAGCATTGTCTTCATGAGGCAGCATCTATCCCACTGTGATACCCCACACCATTGCCGTTCTTCCTTTCAGGCATTACAGACAGAAATGCAAGCAGCACCTAACAGATATTGCTCTCTGGTTTAATGCGGTGAGCAATCTGAGGACCACCGCTACCCTCTTTACTGAGGCTTTTCTGATTAATATTGATCCACACGCTTTCAAGATCCCAAAGTTTTGAGTTACCCATATTCATACAAAATGCAGCACTGGCTTTACGCAGACTGTGTAGACTCTCCCCACTCCCTTCCCACCCTTCTTTCCCAATCTGTCTTTCATAAGCAAGATAAAAATCAATGATCTTAATATTTCAGTGTTAGGAACCAATCTATTAGTTTTTAGAAATTGCATTCATACCGTAATTGCATCTTTTCTTCAGGGATAATGTTGCATTCCTATGGCTTGTCTGAACCATTAAAACAGTTTCCAAGCCCTAAGATTATCACTTTACCTGACATTCTATACCACAGTTGATTCAATCTGTTTGCAAAAATTTTTAAGTTTAAACTCTTTAATGCTCCCTTTTTTGTTTTTAGTTTTATATTTCCCTTGATGCATTCGTTATCCAGTTTCCCAAAGGGAAATCTAGCTCCTTTTCCTCCCACTTCATATGACAGGACTCTGATCTGGGTGGGAAATGATGCATGATTTTTGATAAAACCTAAACTTCCAGTTTCACCTCAGAAAAGCAGCCAAATACCCAAACCCTGGGTCTCCTACCATTTGAATTTTTTCACTCATTCGCTTTAAATGATAGCTAAGAAAATCACGCTGGCTTTTATCCACATCCTTGCCCAAAGTCTTCTACAATCTACGTTTTGCCCAAACAATTTCCTCCATTGTTGATTCACTGGCAGAAACTTGCCAGCCTTACAGTTTCATCTCATGTTTTTATGCTAGGGAGACAGCTGACAGATTTCTTGCTGAATTTTCTTCATTTGCCTAAACATAGTGTTGCTGTTGATAGTTGAATTTTAGGATGACTGAAGAAAATGCTAGCAGCGGACTGATTCCTCAGTCCACAAGCTGTAAGTATCTATCCAGTGGCTCTCCCCTCTGCTCTGCAAAAGGAAGTTTCTCCCATAGTTTTTCCAGCGGGTATACGAGAAAGGGTTGATATTTCTAGCTAGGCTGCATGTCTTCTGGTTTTCTCCCACCATCCAATCACATTTCTTTAATTTCTAATTTTTCCTTTTTCCATTTCTCCCCTTAGCATCTCAACAACATCTGGTTGTCCAAATCCATTTCTCTCAAATGCTGCATGGTGGCAGGATCCAGGATTCTAAGATCATTTATGTTCTCCTTCACTATGACAGTTAGCTTGCATTCATGTGCTGGAAATCTCAAGTCTTATCAAGAAAAGTCAGTCCAAAATAGCTCCAAACTGAGGTGCTGACCAAAAAGCCACTGGTCCCTGGCTGCACAAATATACAGACATTTTCCAAGAGGCTCAGAAGAGTCTCTCATGCCAGCTGCATGGAGAACAGTGAGCCCTGTCCCATAGAGACAACTGAACAAAGATTAAAAGAAAGGCACAAATTCAGATGCTTATCAAAACTTCAGACAGGCCTTTCCTCCTCTTTGCCCAGAAAGAAGCCTGCAATTCCTGCCTTGCCTCGGTGAGCTCTCCTTAAGCACAACCACTTCTGCATTCCTGTTTATATTTTAGGTAGTATTGAACTGTTCCATTTTTACAAACTGAATCACCCTGGGAGACTACAACTGGTTCATTTAGAATTGCCAGAGAACAAATGACACTTCAGTCAGGTTATTATCTGAAGATTTATACAGATTAGCACAGATACATCACTGTAATATATACCCAGGTCCATGTAACTTCAAACAATCGAAAAGGGAAAAGCCACAAGGGGTCTAGGTATGGTTATAGGTATAAGCTTCAAGTGATCCCCTCCTGACTTCAGAAACCTGCTTGAGGCCCCCAAATTAGAAGCACAGCCACCCTTGCCTCCATATTTAGGCAATAAAGAGTGATAGATGGATTGAGTTTCTCTTGAAAAGAGCCTGAAATCAAACCGCCTTCTGGAAAGTGCTTATTCCTTTCCCTGACTGTATGGAGGGGGCCTCTGCGACATGAGTTAGGTGGGCTGGTCCCTCACAAAGGTCAGCAGCTAGCAAATACCAGAGAAAAAACTCAGTTAATGTTCACCTCCTTTGAATTACAGTATTTTCCCAAAATAGGCTGGTCAGCTTCCTCCCAAAGAGCTATTTTAGTTGTGCATTTTTCTAACAGGCAGCTCTTGTGAGCCTGTTCAGACACAACCAGTGATTTGGTGCGTTAATAACACCTTGGTACTAAGGTAACCTAAGAATATAAAATGTTGAGGATGTGTGGTGTTCCAGTCTTACTGTGCTTTCCCTGAGGAGCTCTGCAATGACGCCAGTTGTTAAGTGTTGTTATGAGACACTCCTAGGCTTTCAGTCCTTTTCACATCTTGTTGAGTTTTCCAGTGTCTGAAAAGGTCATTTTGATGTGCTGAGGTCATATGTTGAAAAGCTGAAAGCAGGGGCCCTCACTAATGGTGCTCTGAAAGCAATTGTTTGGCAGAAGTTCATCGCATAAATAGCTCTATACTTTTTTAGTATCGTAAAAGGAAAAATTATACTTCATCCTCTAAGGAGGGGATGTAAAGATGATGTCCAAGAGAAACTGTTCAGCCACCAAGAGCTGGAATGGGGACTAGAATAAATGGGCAGAGAAAGAAAAGGCCACCAGTATCATCGAGCTGACAGAAGAGCACTGGAAGGCGTGAGGAAGGAGAAGGGAATCAGGGAAGTTGTAAATAACAACCAGAAGAAATAAGATTATTCCTAAATACAAGTACAGAGGCAGGCTACAAAGTCATCTACAAAGCTAACATCAGACTTCTGTCAGACGGTCAAGTTGTAGCATTTAAATTTAACACAGATTTTCATAAATTTCATTTAAAAATTTTACTAATTCCTATTTGGAAATACACATTTTGTTTTAAGCATAGTTTCTTTCGGTTTAGGTGGCACACAGTGCTCCACGGTTTTAAGCAAGCAAAGTAACATTAATTAAAACCAGTGAAGGAGATCTCCCACAGCCTGTTGTACCACCTGAGGCACTCTGCCTTGAAGACATACTAGAAGTAAACAAAAGCAATCTTTTTTTTTTTTTTTACCTTTCTGATCTGTCAGAAAAAGGTTTTCTTTAAATTCCCAGGTGTTGGGAACAACATTTAAAACTGGTTGCATTGGTGGATTGCAGTAAGGGGCAGCTTTGGCCTGTACAGAAAGAAATCACATGGATACACCAAGTTCCCACTTCAAACCCTTTTCTCCCCAAAATGAAACCAACAGCACTTTGCCAAACAGTCCACAGAAATTTCCCCTCTGTATGCACAGAGCTAACATGCCAGGACCAATACTTCTTGGGTCTCAGTGGGGGTGTGATAAGGTGATTTGCAGCCTCTGAATCAGACCATCACACTCATACAACAGCGTTTGGCTCAGCTACCAGGACTCGTCCCACCAAAATGGGCTGGACTAATCAAGGGAGCAGCTTCATGGGTGGGACATAAAAGACTGGGATCCAAGTCAGGCGGCATTACTATTTGATCGTAATAGTATTTATGGTACTTCATTAGAGAGTAGTCCTTCTTTAATACTCAAATATTACAGATTTATGTAAAATACAATTGCACATATGCCTAGTGACATGCTATACACATACTGGCCAGCAAGATATGGTTGGAACACAAAAGAAAACCATGAAGAAAGTTGCACCAAAATTTACAGGAAAAGCACGAACAGTTCAATTTGTTTGTTTTTACAGTCACTATAAGCAAAACAGAAATGCTAGAAGCAGTAAGAGAGAGCAAACAGGATTTTTGGGAAGCGGGGCCATTTTGCTTGTGTTCTGTTTTGTTTCCAGTCTTCCATACCTGTTTTATCTGCTTACATTGCAGACTCAGGCTTGCAGAAAAGCTAGGAAAGTGAGACCTAGGTAGACTGGTTTTTTTGACATATGTGAGCCTGATTTTGTAAAGACATGCTTATCATTACCACTTGAGTAGTGCTACCAAGAGCAGAACCAGTTGTGAAGGCAATGAGAAGCACCGTGAAGTTTTTCTAAGACCAGTACCCTGAGCAAAAAATCTCTGCCAGCTGACGACTTTCGACACTTGCTGTGTACTGTAACCTACCCTTAACTAGAATCTGAGTAGAGTACAAGTGCCCCAAAATTAGGGTATGAATTATTTTCATACGCATGGCTATTTATAATGTGCATCAATTGTAAAATATTTTAATGCCCTATGGAGTTGAAGATGACATCAGACCTTCTGAAACGTATACTAAGCTTCTGGATTGCAATTCAAAGCATATGTTCTGCCTGGTCTGCTGAGGACATAATGGTAGAGAACTACGATGCCTTTAATGAATAAAACACCAGTCGCTGATACCATGTGCATTATACATACTTTGCACTTTGCAGACAAAGCAGTTACAGCTTTCACTGCCTGAAGCCATACTACATCGGACCGTGACTGTATCACATCTGAGAACATAGCACATTGAGGCAGTCTTTGAACAGGAAACATTGAAATGAAACCAAAGGTGCTGCCAAAAGCGTTGCTGGTGATCCCAGATCCGGCATTTCTGCCTCTGAGTCAGCAGCAAACACATACTGCAGCTTATTCCTGGGTTCACTGTGCAGGTCTGCTGGGAGAACCAAACCACATGTCAATCATCACCTCTGCTCAAAAAAGATGCCACTCAACTTCCGATTGCCTGGCCAGTCAGCCAGCTCATGGTGACCAAAGCCACATGCTGGGTTTACTATAAATTTGCTGAGCTTTTCTCAGTTCTACACACTTTCATTCCAAATTGAGAATGCCCATAAGCAAATTTTGCACAAAAGTTTGTTGATTAGGTTTGCGTTTTTGCTATTTTTGTGTAAGAGTGCTTGAAGTTTACTCCCAATTGCATATTTACCAATATAACTGTTGCTCATGCACCCTTCCCAGCTCCAGCGGTGTATATTTAAGAAGGCAGAATATGAGTGGTTCTGCTCTCACTTGCACCTGTGCAAAATCAGGCCTAACTTCATGGAATGTGATTGCACTGATCAAAACAAATGTTTGAACACCTTATTTCAAATTATTTTGACAGAATACAGTTCATGCAACTAGATTTAAGCTCATGAAAACTTCAACTTTTTATGGAAAAAAAGAGTATGTTGATCTTCAGTTTTCAGTTAAACATTTCTCTTTCTCACCACACCTTTCCAGAAGAGCAAATATTTTTCGATTAGGCCTAGTAACCAGTTTTTCCCAAGAGAACTATGATGAAGACTATTTCCAAAGTATTCAGCTTTCCATTTCCTGATTCTGACATTTCATTCACTTTAGGGTAAACTTAGCCAGTAAGGAAAAGCCCTTGTTTTTATTTCCAGAGCTCCTAATCCAGGTCCTTGATCCTGGACATCCTACTTTACTTAATTTCTAAGGTAGAACTTGTCCAAATTCAAAGCAGATTGCTTCCTTCCCTCATGTACTCCAGCCTACTCTTAGTTATCCATATGAGTCTCAATACACCCAGAAAAGCTGCATTCTGCTTTCTGGCTATGGGAAGTGGGAATTATTTCTGAAGAATCTTATAAATATTTACTCTGAACGCCTGAACAAATGAGTTATTTCTGCGACTTGCCTCTCAATACCTTAAATCTGTTAGCATTTTGGCATCAGATCCTCCGGTCCCTCAGTGCCTCAGATCACAGCATGAATTGATGGCTTATGAAAAAAAGGACAAAGTAATCTCTGGAAACACAGAGAACCAAGAAAAAATAATTAAATAAAAATAGAAAGGAAAACAGTTTAAGCTCATCTGGAAGTAGAGGCTGGGCTGAAGAAATGTTAGCAATTTCTGGTGGTTCTTTTATTCTGGTGCTTTTTGTTGCCCTTCCTACAAGCTTCATGTCAGTGGGTCCCTCCTGGCTTTCAGGCTGCTGCTCAGGATTTACGAGAGCCTCTCTGCAGAGAGGTCAAAACACACCCAGGGGGAGAACAAAGAATGTGGTGCATTTACGGCCACTTCTCCTCAGTCCAGCCAGGGTTTTGCTCCAGCTTCGCTCCCTCGGCTCCACCGAGAAGGAGGGCCAGTTGATGCCTGCTAGCCCGCACATCTCCAAGGTAGACGTGAAAAATGTTTATTGGCTATTGCAAATCTGCAGTAGGTGCATTTACTGTGCTCAAGAACCACGCTTGGATGATGTCTGCTATCTGGTGCTGGGGGTGGGGTGCAACTAGTGGAGAAGTTGAAAGCATTATTCTTCAATATTGAGACTGAGTTCCCCTACAAAAGCAGATCCACAGTTCCCAGTAATTTAGAGAAAACCGTGACTGCGAAATGCGGGAGTTGGATGTCCCCTAGACAACAGGAGTGCACGCAAGTCCTAATTCCAGCATATGCTGCTCTGGAGCAACCCAGCAACTGCCCAGCACAAGCTCATTTAAAGACTGAGGAAATAGATGTATATCAGCTAGTTTCCTAAAATGACTGTACTCCAGAAGCACTAACAAAGAAGCAGATGTAACATTTTCTGTAACTTATCTCTGAGGCAATTATTTATAAATCTTCTTGATTCATTACGTGCCCAGCCTAAATTAATCCCCTGGTTTAACAACAGAAATGTGTATGTAGCCCAGCACATTGCAACCAATAGTGCATGGCAGGCATTTTGCTTTCTAGATTATTTTTGATAGCATGAAGCAATTTTGCCCCTTTTCAATATTTAAGGCAGAAAAATAATTTTCTCAAAGGAAAGACCTTGTCTAGGGACAGTTCCTGCTGCATGATTTTTTATCTAGCTGCTTCTGAAGGCCTCTGAGAGGTCAGGGAAAGTTGGCACCATGCACAGCTGAGAACTGCACTGAACAAGCACATACTCAGATGAACATGTGCACAATCACACATACATACACACACAGTTATTTAGGAAACTGTTAAGTATGGTCTTCTCCTCTGTCTCCTCCCTCCCATAATAAAATAAAATTAAATGCCATGAGTCCCTAAAGACTAACACTCCCCAGGCTTAGCTATTTTGCTTATCCAAAAGACATCTTACTCCTGGTTGCCAGAGGCAGTGCAAACTGGGGACGACAGGGCAGCTGGCATGCTACGCCAGAGTTTTGTCTGTGCTGTAATCTCTGCAGCATCAGCTACAGATCTGAAGAAGCGCCCATGCTATTTACACCGAGTATGTCACAACTTCTTGCTCAAAGCATTGGAAAGTTCATGTTTGGAGGCTGATGTTTTTTTACTCTTCCACCCAAACACTAATTGTTGCCGCTTCTTAATGATAGTCAGCAAAGTACAGAATTTTAATTTAAGCTGCCAGTCAAAAGTAATGGAAGAGCTAGAAGGCCTGACACTGTTTTTTTTCCTGTGTGCTGTGTAAAGCTACATTAGCGGGTATGTTTCAACAGAAATGGGGAAGGAAAGGCCGGGGACAGAATAATTAGCAACCAGGCCTTATCTAGGACAAATATTATGAGGGAATAAAGCCATTTAAAATACGTGGCTTATTTGCTGGTGCTAGAGCAGATGTAGCTTCTTTTCACTGGAATTAAAAAATAATCAAGGCAATAGAAACTGTGTTCTGTGTTGTCACAGGATCTGGCAGAAACTCTGCTCTTGGTGATGTCAAATAAACGTCCACAATTGTACACAGCATGGTGCTGGCCGTAGCCAGGAGCTTGATGGACCAAGCTACACGATGCAAAGCTGTGGGATACTTGTAACCTGGAGGTCAGCTTTGCAAACCATCCACGTGTCTCCACAGAGGCTGTTACTCATGGCACTGAGTCCCTCTAGAGCAGCCCGCTGAGGTGGAATAGAAAAAGTGAAAGTAAGCAAGGCGGATCCATCCCTGTCCTCTCAGGGGCACCCACTGCGGATGAGGACTAGGAGATTCTGGCTCAGGATGGGATGGCAGGTACTGGGGTCAGGGCTGTTCCCAGCCACAGGGACCCTGATGTGGAGGGGTTCATGTGTGCATGAAAGGGAGGGAAGGCTGGCTCATGCCTCTTCTTTTCCTCATCACACTATTTTTGGAGGGTCTTTCAGGCTACTCACCTCTCTTTTATACAACATGCTTTTTCTCCTGCCTGTCCCTTCTTTTGTGATTTCAAGAGGAAGCAGTGTCTGGTTTTATTACTGCTTTGGCACTCATTTCCCATATGGCGTAGGAGGATGACATCTATAAAAAGCTATCTATCTATCTGTCTATCTGCCCATCTATCTACCTGCATGTATCTCACAGATGGAGAAATAACTCAGCCTTAAATGAAACACAATGCAACTCCTGATTAAATTACAACATTAGTTATTTTTGACATGTTACAACCTTGAGTACTATGAAAATGAAAAAAAAAAATTAAAAGAAAGTGATATGCAAATAGGAAGGATGATATTTATGTACCAGGCGGCATTAGGCGTCAATCATTTTAGTTGAGATGCTCAGTTTGACTCCTTCAGTTACTTTGTCAACGGGCCACAAGTCCAACCTGCTTTTCACTTCCAGCATTCTGGGACTCATTATTTGCTATTCATGGTGTTATTAATTCTGGCTGCCTGAACATTTTCATTATCAGAGGGAAAGGAGGAAACCAAAGATAACTTATCAGGCATTGTTCCCGTTTAGGTGCTCCTCTGAGATTTCCTTTTGACTAGAATGCGTTTCATTAATTCTGGCAACATTCTGGCATAGATGTCTAATTAGATCTGCTTAATGGATTTCATGTCACAGAGGCATGTAAATCTTTCCATGAAAGACCAGGTTTGTATTGAGAGATACTATCTTTTATTAGACTTACAGAGAGAATCGAAAGGAATGGACACAAATTTCAGTTTCTCTAAAATTACCTGTAGTACTTTGCTACAAACTTTTCCTTTTTCACCTCTTCACTCACTCGGAGCTACAAAGACGACCACAGCAGTGTCTTCACGGCCTTTGTGTATCAGCACTCACTTGTTTTTCACTAAGGGCTTTTGCCCCATCTGTATTTTTATTGTTTCTTCCAAAATTTGTCTTCCGACATTCACCTGTTTTTTTACGCTGCGTATTATATTCTATAAATGTTTATATTCGATTTTAATTGTTCAGAGGTGGAAGGGATCCCAGATGGTGTTTCCTTCCAGGCTTCTACACTCAAACATCACCAACTCACAGAGACTGCAAAACACTACTGTGGACACCGTGATTTTTGTGTTATTGCCTACCTGACTGTCAGAAATTCCATACACTCATCATTTTGTACACCCAGTACCAGCCTTAGAATATCAATTCTTCCTAATATCTTCCAAAATCTTTAGTAGAGTCCTAAAATCTTTAGAGAGAGAGGAGAGGAGTTGCTATGTCTTGCTTGGTGGATCACCTGTTCTCATGAGAGGAGCGCAGAATGTACACCCACAGGCCACTTCTAGCCTTCAGGTGAAGCTTTACTTTTCTGGAAGGTATTTAAAGTAACAGACAAACAAATTCTACCTAATGTAATAGACACTGCATTGGAATCTGGAGCTATTTATGGTGGGGTTTATGCCAGATATACTAGTGTATTCTGTAAAACATGCAAAATATATTACTACAATTTAGAAAACTTCAGATCATGTAATACCTAATTTGGTATTATGTTCCTTGAGGTCTTAGGATGTTTATAGTTCAACAGGAACTGCACATCTTCTATTTCAGCAGATATTACAAAAATTCTGGATCGATCTATCAAGCTTTCTCACAGACTTCCAACCCCTCTTTTAATGTTGCTAAATACAAGGCTTCAACTACATCCCACGGCAAGTTGCATGGTTTTATTCTTGGAGACACCAAACCCTGTACAATAAGCCACTTGGCATATGACCTTACATTCACAAAGACCTTTGTGTGTATTTTTAAGTCATAAAAAAGCCTCTGCTATATGCAAAAACCTACAGTATGTGATACTCTTGAAAAAAATTGGCCTTTTGTTATGAAAAGCTTTCTTAGCTATAGAGACTAGAAATTAATTATGTCACATACAATTTTGTTTTTCATAGAACACGGGGAGGGAAAAATCAGTTCCTGCCCTCTCCTTTTTAAGCACATTCAGGTATGTGTCAAAACTGGTTTTAAAAAGCCTCAGTTTTAGGCTATCTCAATTATGATTTTCAAAGGTTAGGTAATAAGAAACCTCTAAAAATCAGACCATGCAAGATGTTTGGAATTTAGTACCTGAAAACAGAATCTGTAGAAGTGTTTTCCCTATGAACAAACTAATTTAAGTCTTGATTAGTTTATGCTTTTTAAAACTTAAAATTGAGCCCATCTGATACCTAGTACAGCCTCACCTTAAAAAAATACTGCCTTTCCATTTTCCTAAATTACGTCCTTCCTCAAGTCCAAACAAGGAGCTAAACTTCCCTAGTGAACATAATGTTATGTCCTTTGCAAATATTGGTAATAGTTACTCAGCATAGTTATGGCATCTTTTCAGGGCTCTTCAGAGAGATGTAAAGGAAAGTAGGTTTTGGTATACAGAAGCTCAGCTGAGCAGGTTTGTAAAAGTAAACATATGCTGATATAGCAAAATCTTTAAATTGGGTAAGCTGGAAACTGGTTGCCATGCTTATCCATTATCCCCAGACACAAAGCCCATAAAGGGTTCAACTTCAGTCCACATCAGTAATGACTAAAAGCCATTAGCATACCTAATGGCTGCTCAGTGGCCTATGGGAAACGAATAGATGGTCTCAGTTCAGTTCAGGCAGGACAGGCAGCCACATCACAGAAACTACCGAGCATCGCAAGGGAAGGGAGACTGAGCTGCCCTTTCCTCCCCAGAAACCCCTTCCTCCCAAGCACGTCTGGGCTGTACCCGGCAAGCGGACAAACAGACATCTTCCACTATCGATTAGTTACTTCCCTCAAACACGAAGCTCACTTTCAGGAGGGAAGAAGAAAAAAGGTCTGGAGCCTCATGATAAGCCCAGGGGATTAATAAAGGCAGTTTGGTTTACGGGATAAAGTAGACATTTTATCACCTACAGTTCAATCTATGTGAAATCACAGGACTGGCTCCAACACCACATGAAATAAAAAGCTAAAATAAAGTCTGTATTTGGGGAAGTATTTCTAAAAGATAAAGAAAGAAGGGTACTCAAGACTGATGGTCATTAGGCATTTCTCCCACCCTGTAAAGCTTAAAGTACTGAATGTAGTATTGTAGTAACAGAGAGCATAATAGTTGTCAGAGATTTTCTTTAAGAACATAGACGAGGGAGAAGGATGAGTCCAGGAGAGAATCTCAGTTTCACGGAAGTGAAAACAGTTATAAGCTTTCAAATTATCTTCTGTTTGCCTGCTGCTTTGGACATTTAAATTTTTTCCTAAATCTTAAAACCTCCTTCTAAGCTTCTGGTTTCTTCAGGCTGCAATTTATCACAATCTTATTTTATTTTGAAATGCACTAAAGCATCAAGGCAAAAAGGGAGGATGAACTCTGTTTAATCCCTCTGTTGCACTGCAGAAAGAGCAAGCAAGCAGGGAGGTGTAAGTTTATGAGGAAGGCAGGAAAAGTAACGGGAACAGAGTAATCTCATTGCAACTGGGTTTGGAGATCCTAAAAGAGCAGTAATAAGCTTCCAGAGCACAGCTCTTTGGTGATAGAGCAGAAAAGCCCTTCCAACCTCAACTTGACATCATTCGGCATCTCCTTAACTGGCAGGGTGAAGAACGCGCTGTTATTTTACACGGCTATGAAGTACATGCCACAAGAGATTTTCGCTGCAGTGGAGGCCAAGTACAGACATCAAAGGCTAGCATTTGGATGCAAAGAAGTGAGAAATGCACTTTATTTCTCATAATGAGAAATGCGACTTATGCTTTATCAAACCCTAACTTCTAATAAGACTTACGTAATGAAAAGCTCCGTTCCTCTCTGCTGACTGCCAAATAGCTATCAAATATTAAACAGACAAGCAAGAGCTCTGAAAGGCGGTTGTACAGCCACAATGCGGCAGCCTTGATGTGCACGTGTGGGTGCGTGTGCCTCTGCATGCAGGAGCAAGAGGGTTTTCACAGCAGGATGGATGCTGAAGGCCAGTGAGTGAACCCGTAAACCTCCCCGCTCTGCGTTGCATTCCCACCATTTGCAGTTGCCCCCAGAGGCAGACGTCCCTTGAGAGGCTGAGCAGGAAGAAAAAGAACTGGGTCAGGTACTGTCTGCAGCCACTCTGCCACCGAAGCTAACGGGCTGCCAGGGACGGGCTGTTAATAATCCCAAGCCCCTAAGTCCCACATGCAGTGTGGCCTGTTAGACATAGCAATGGTACCAATCCTCCCAATAGCAGGGACTTTTTGAGATCCAGTGATGGAATGACTTGAAAATCTTAGTTTTTCCCTAAAAGACTAGTTGCTTGCTGGACCCTGTGATTAAAGGGAAACCTGCAGGTTTTCCTAGAGAGGAAAAAGGGAAAAGGTCTCAATACTTGCAGTTGGCAATATTGGGGTTGTACCTAGAAGAACCAAATCAAGCACTGGGAAAAAGATGAAACTTAGGGGGGAAACTCTTTTGGGCATCTTCAAGACTAACCTTCAGTTTAAATATACTTTCTTGTAATGCTGACTTAGCAGGGAGGTAAGCCCTCCTGACAGTGGATGAGGCTTTTCAAGTGGATCAAAGACCTGGAAGGCAAAGAGGAGTGGGATGTTTCCACTGACTTCCAGGTGGTTTTGTAATAAGATGAAATATAATTTCATTCCTTTTGTACTCTCTGCTGACATAGCCATTTTCACAGAGGGAATAGAAACAACTTCAGGACTTGTGGGGAGCAAGACAGAACTGCTGACTGCTTGATTTCAAGTAGTTCACCATTCAGTATAGCCTAGTCAAAAAGCACTCTGGACAGGAATATAAAGAAATGCACTACAATCAACTACGCTTTTGAATTTTCTAATCCTAGAGAAAAGGAAAAGAAATAAGAGGGGAAAATGAAGCTAAAGAGCATAAAAAAATTTTACTCCAATATAAACAATGTAAAAAATAATTTTTAGAGAGTGCTGCAATCAATGAAACTTAAATTTAGATCTGAACTTGAACGATGTCACTATCAGGGAAGTTGAGATCTGAGTATGTGACATGTTTCTGTAAGCTCTATGTATAAGGCACTTAATACAGCATTCAGGATATTTACATCTGAGGTTATCATAGTCTGAGTAGAATTAAGAAAACCAGAAGGGATTTATCACAAAACTTACATTTAAATTGTACCTGCTTTGAAAAAACATAGACATGTATCGAATAATGCAGGATTTGGTACATGTTTAATAAAGGTTGATAACATTATTGTAGAAGAACCTTATTTTATTTATGTACTGTGGAGTATCATGTGTGTGAAGTTTCTTAAGTTATCCAGAAGCCTTGCAAAAAGAAAAGTTGCTAGTGAATTTCTGAAACTCTCCCTAGTAAAAATATTTTCAATTACTAGCAAAAAAAAGAGAGATTAATCTGTTAGCGGTTCATGTCACCAAAATCTGGGGATGAAGTGGGGAAGCACTCCATGAACATGAAAAAGAAGAAAGTCCCATATTCACAATTTAAAGATAATTAAAATCAGTTCTAAACAAGTTGTTTACACGACTCCCAAGAACCACAACACAAGAAGAAGGAAAAAGACAGTGAGAAAATTATGCTAATGTGTCTGGAAGGTAATTAATGAATAAACAAAAACCAGTCAATTGAAGGCAGCAACGTTTCTGATAACAGGCTAAATTATCCCATGATTATCTCCAACTTGCTTAGCAACGTCTTGCACAGGTTTTGGCCATTCAGACAAAGTTACTAATTAGCTGCCCATTTTTGCCATATTGCCTAAAATTCAAAAGCAGGTATTGAAAACTGCCCATCTTATGGTCTGCCCTCGAAGCAACCAGGTCCCACAACACAGTATCCTTTCCTTAAAAAAACAATGAGTTTCCTTCCATTTTTCTTTTTGCCACACCCACACAAAATGACCTACCAAGTGGCACCTCAACCCAGACTGCTGGGACGAGAGGACTTGGTCCTACCGAGGACGGAGAGCAGCACGGCCCACAGACAAGGCAGTGCTAGACGTGACAGCTCCCACTTCCACAGCCTCCTCTTTGTAGACCCACACCTGATCCCAGGCGATGCCCAGCACCACTCTGGAGCAAACCACACAGTTCGTGCAGCAACATGTTCATTCTTAAACTCACCTCTTCACTGTATCAGTTCAACTTATATTAAGCTAATACTCCGAAGATGTACATTCAAGGATTAATGCCATATTTACACAAACAATGACAAGACTTTTGCAGTTAAACAAAAGCCCACCGGCCTACAGCTCGGTTTAATTTGGCAGTGCCTGCCATGAGTAAATGCACTTGAATGCTAACTGCTGGCAAGACAGTTATGCTCACTCCATTTTATAATTCAGCCAACATTAGTCCTTTCATCAAGCAGTTCAGTACACTAATGCGTTAACTTTTTTTTTTTTCTCCCTCAAAATCACCTGTGCCTTTGGGACTTCTTTGGATTGGCATTCAACAGAAACAAGCCATGCCACGAATGGCATATGAAAGGACAGACTGGTGACAGTGTGAACTCTCCCTTGTACATTTACAGTCAACAGGCATCAATAAAAAGAGAAGTGGGTTTTTTTAACTACCACTTAAAAGCACCAACTATTCCCTGAAGCTCAGGTACTAGACTCAAATGAGCCAAATAAAAAGAAAACTCAAATGTTAACAGTGCAGTGATCAACAGCAGCCAACCTCCCACACAGCAACATACCAGGACCCTGATTTTCTGCAAAGATCTGCAGAGGATTCCCACATGCTTTGCCCTTCACATGTTCGAGGATGCCCTGATCAACAGCAAGAGGTACTATTGCTGTAGTTTCTCTCCCTGGAGTATGATCAAAGGCCCAACAGGTACTTTTTTTAGTCCCATACAGTTGCAGTCTGAATACCAACTTTTCTTTCAAGCACAACTATTTATACTTGATTGTTTTCAACAGTACATTAAAAGCCAGCTGGAGCAGGAAGGAAGGATAGTGCAGAGGATATACATATTTTTTACTCCAGACATGTTAAACCCACAGTTCTATTATGCCTAGAGCTTCAGAGTCATTAAGTAAACCTTTATTGAACATCTATCTCAAAAATTGTCGGTTATGCTTCATTTATACTGTCCCTCTTTAGTTCTATGTGGTAAGGCATGTCTTTTCCTATAATAATATTGCAAAAATTAACAGATCCCCTAATTGCTCAGCATGGCTGCAGGACACAAGCACACATCAGGCTGCAGCATTGGTGGTCACCACCCAATCGCTCTCCTGCCATAGGTGCTCTGTCTCTCAATGTCCCCATTCCCTCCTTTTCTTTTTAGTTGTTTTTTTTCCTCTAGATTTTTTTCCTAACTCACTGCTTCTCCTCTACCCACACACAGCTATTGTATGAGCTTGGGCTGATATCTGGGTTTAATTAACCATACTTGTATAATGTAGCAATACAATTTCGATATGACTGCTATGTTAAGAATAGTGGAGTAATAAAATGGTCTACTGAAGCATAGCATTGTCTGTTAAATTGAAGGTGCAGCATCTCCTAAAACACAGCAAGCAAAGCCACCCACATACTTCATGTACTATTAAAACATCCTTATTCAATTTCACTCTCAAACAGACTTCTGAAAAGAAAAGCTGTATCTTGTAAAAACATAAGGTGGCTTGAAACTAAATGCATATTGGTTTATGATGACAAAATGCCCTCCTGTCACCAGCTGGAAACATTATCCACTCAGCACAGAAAATGTATTGGGCGAAAGGGCTGCAGCAAGAAAATCCACATCATGAGATTGGTGTGAGAAATGTTGCCGCTCATGTACATGGTCACCCATTTCTTGATATCTATGGATACTTTTGCATTTCATTTATTTTCATGATCTCTAATGTGGTGCACGCACACAGAGGGGAAAAAATGCTGCAGATGTCCCAACTACTCCATGTTAATCAACGTTTCAAAACATTTCTCTGTCCAAATACGCAGGTGACATTTTTGCTGCCATAGCCAAGAGAAAAGTCATACCACTAAAACTGCATGCACAGACGAAGTCAGGATGACAAAGGAGGAATTATGTCTAGGAAAATTTTGTTTACACATAGTTAGGGATGTTTAAAATCTTCAGGGATCTGAGTGCTGGAGCCAACTCGGAAACAAATGTTCCTGTCCTTGCCTGCAGTAAGATCAGCACAGTGCTGTTAGGAAAATTCTGCCTCTTTATGAAAACAAGTAGCACCTACCTTTTCCCTGATCCTGTCCTAAAGCAAAACTAAGAGGTTCAGTTTTCCACACCAGCTGAGTAGTTAAGGTGTTAAGTCAGAATAGGAACAGACAGTTTTAGCTGCCCACTCTGCCGAATTCAACCCAGGCATTCAACCCAGACTTTCAGGTCTGAGGGAAGGGTCCTAAACATAACCTCCTGCTGGCAATTTTCCAAGCCAGTTCTGTTCAAACTGCTCAGTTTTCTATGAAACATGATACTGGCTGTGCCAAAGTGAATCCAGTGCTGTGGTGTGGAGCCTGGGAGATCAAGGCTCATAATCTAGGCCAGGAGAATACAATATGCCATGGCAAGATTTGTGAGAGCTGCAGCAGCAGACACTGAAAGACACCTGAAGAGGAACAAACATGTGGGGAGTCAATATCACAATAATCCTATATGGTCTTCCAGTGCTCTTAACCATTTTCCCAGAACAGTGAAATACGTTGTCTCCTTTAACCATGCTATTACAGCAGTGGCATGTCTCAGGACCCACCTGGCCGTAACAGCCAGCAATGGTCATTATAGGCAGGCATGTTACACCCTGTCACACAAGCCAGCACTGATGGAGACCTTCAGGACTCCACACATCCCCACAGGGTTTTAATATCTAGCAGTGCACACTCTGGGATACCAATTGAAGGAGGCATGCAGAGACAGATTAAGGAATGAAGACCTTAAAAAGAGGGCAAAAAAATCAGGTCTTTCTAATCTCATTCACCAGATTATAGCATGTTGTTTCCACCTTCCAACAGGTGGGCCCAGACACTGTTCCCTTCCTCCATGACTCTTCCCTGAGCATCATTTCATGAAGCTCCCTCTCTACTTGCAGCAAGATTTTTCAGTGACTGGCAACACTCTTCCAGCTATGAGATTTCAAACAGGGAAAATCAGAGACTCCATGTGACCATGTGGATGTGACCACGGTGGACAACAGGGCCTCCCAGTATTTGCCTCTCTGTTTTGTTCAGCAGTAGAATGTACCAATCTGGCTGCAAGACAATCCTAAAAAGAGTTTGATGCAACATTGCAGGGCCAGAGGAAAAATGTTCAGCTTTCCCCTTGATGTTCTGTATAATGGTAACACCAGGACATCAACATTTAAGCCAGTTTGGTCAGATGGCTGTATGGATTACAGAATATCCCAGAAAGCACCTGGATGGCATGGCTCCAGGTGCTCTGACATGGATCATGAAGCACTTTGTGAAGTGCTTAACAAGGAGCATGGATGCAGTGCAGCTGGGCTGACATTCACCTTTCGAACATCAAGCAACTGGTAAATGCCCTTTGATTTTGTATCCTAAATACTTAAATTCATGGATGTCTGGGCTGGCCACTGCTATGTTCTATGGCCCATCAGCAGGTGTGCCACAGACTCCTGTACAACACAGCTTGTGAGAGAGGGGCCGTACTGACAAGACTGGTTGGCAGCAAATCCTTCCTTTGTAAAGATGGGACTTCTTCCAGTGCCAGGGTGGCCCATGCAGGATCATGCAGCAAGGACAAGACAGCGTGATCACGCAGTATAGTCAACCAAAAAGCACTTAATAAAGCCTAAGAGCCATCTAAATCCAGCCTGCTGCAGTTTGCCACTTTTAAAGTCAACATGCAAAGGCAAAACCTCTCCTATCACAGGACTCCCCATGCTGGGTAGCTGGCAGCCAGGATGGGACTTGCCAAGTCACAAACCCTGTCATTGTCAGTACACCTTTATATGTTTCAGAAACAGGCACCTTTGCCCTAAGACGTTACCAGAATATGATGAAAGAGAAAAATCCAGTGTTGAAGTGCCTTTGGACTTCTGTCATTGGAAAACTGTACCCACAAACTAGTTTTCCTTTCTTGCCCTGCACAGGTGCTGGGAAGATTTTAGAAACACTTAACCAAAGCCTTTCATCATCATTATATTCTTCTGATTTGAAGTTTTGTCCATAAAGTAATATCCCTGTTATTCAGAATCTGTGTTCTCTAGAAGTTAGTACGCAGCAGCCTTTATTATAGATAAGAGGCCAGACGTGACTAGGGCTGAACTGGCATATAAGTACAGAGCGGATTAACTTTGCTCCAGAAAATGACGTTCGCCTGGATTTACAGTGATGCAGAAGAGACTCTCGCCTGCTTCTGCTTTTCCACTGATGGAATTAAATAGGGAAGCATGACCATTAGGTGCCTGAGGAAAAATGTATGTTAGCACGCCATTCAGAAATAGTCATCATCATTGCAATATGGCTCAATAAAAGAGTAATTTGGGGAACATAAGACACTCCATTTTGTATTTTGTGGACAATAACACCCAGTTTTCACTTTCTGATTTATGGGTTTGCTTCAAGGTATTCACTGCTAGCTCTACAGCCTAGTTAAACGTGATTTGTACTATTCTGGAAGCCCAGAAAGGATTCAAAATAGACAACAGTGGATTCTTTTCACACCAGGAAATTCTCATTTGGCACAGGACCAACAGAGCCAGCTGTACGCAGTGTATGGGACCTGCCAGGGACACTGCTGAGCAAAAAAGACATGATCAGACTGCAAATTACAGCAACCAAGTTTTTTTTTTTTAAGGTTCCTGCCTGCGTATCAGATATCTTTGGGTCTTGCGCTGGCCAGTGCTGGTAATGTCTAGTACAGCTGCCTTGGAAGGGAGTATGATGGAGGCAACCACAGCCTGTGATTGGATGTGGTAAGTTAAATAACACAGAACTTGCTCTCCACAGCAGCGGGTGGAAGGACAGCTGGGTGCAGAAGACTCCGCTCTACCAAATTTACAAGCTTTTCCCTGGGACGTGGTTGGCACTGGGGCCAAGCTGCCCTCGTGCCAGGCGAGCTTCCTCCAACAGCAGGTTTGGCAGCGTAGCCGTGCCTACATCGGGAGCTCTGGCTGGTGAAGCTCTGCCAGCCGCAAGTCATACCTTATCACAGCTCAGCTCAACAAAGTTATGCTGGCAAGAAATCCCAGGGTAGACTGGGGCCAAAACTTGTTAAGAGAGCTGTGTTATTAGACCATACATGTCAGGTGATTAAAATAGTTAAAGCTTGTGAACTTACTACACCTTATGGCCCGACTGCTCTGAAATGCACCTCATGCCATTGTTATCGTCTGATCCTGAAACTTAGCCTATCCTCAGAAGAAGCATAATATCCCGCACATCATGGCAAAAAGCTGTGCCACCTTTTGGGAAGTAGAGCCCCGACAGGAATACAGCTCACCAAGAGGCTGGGGATGTAAAGCACCGCAACTACCGCTGGTCTGCAGCAACACAGGACACCGTTGGAGCCTCAGGCTCCAATTTTCAGGGAGTAAAATCTTCATTCTCTTGTGAAAGGGGATGCTTTCCACATAAATGTTTTTGCCAAAATTCCAATGTTTTCACAAAAAATTGCTTTGAAGGAAAATTTTCAGTCTTTTTCATTAAGCACACACATTCAATTTGCAACACAAGACTGTAAAGCGATGCCCAGCTGTCACCATGTGCTTCCTTAGGTTACAGATCATTTGACCAGAGATAAAAGCGAAAGGACTAGCCTGGTTAGCTCAGCAATTTTGACCAGACTTGTGGATAAAAGAAACCTAAATCAATTTAACCTGTTACACTTTTAGTTCAATTTTTCCACTACCTGAACACATGGATGTCAAAAGTCCTCCATTCCTTGCACACTCCTGCAAGGGCTTTGCAGAGAGCAGATCTTCTGTACATCTGCTTTGCTGTGATTCAGCACCACATGACTATACTTTTAAATAAAAGCAGGCCAGGGAGAGAGGCCAAGTGGTGGCTCCTGATGGCTCACCCCACTTTGATGTTCGCCCACTGCCTGCTCTGTTTTGGCCTTCTCAAGACAGCCTCCGGACATGGTCCTAGGAAATATTGCTGTGCCCTCTAAGGCTGGTGCAGTGAAGACTGCTCCAGATTTGTCTGAGTCCTCCTTACAGCTTTTCCCCTCTGACATTATATCAGCGTATCATCATGACTCTCTTCAAACGCTACATGTGCCCGTGGTCCCAAGGCACTGAGCACAGGTCCTCCATTTCATGTTACCAAAACACCACTCTGGTTCTCCCAGAAATGTGGATCTAGAAAGATGCACAACAAATAACAGTAGTGTCTTAGGCCTGCCAGAGACTGTATGGGGCTCAAAGGAGATTGGGACTGAGGGCTGCGTGCTGTGGATTTGGCCAGTCTGATCCCAAAGGGTCTCTCAGGTTTGGTGGGGGGCAGCAACTGCTGTCTAAACCAGAGGCTTTATTTAGCTTATACAGGTGTTGCTGCTGGTCCATAGAGCTAAGCATCCCCAAGTCACTGCCTCAGCACTGTCTCGCCTGGCTGTATGGGCAGACCTGCAAACCTGCACGTGTGACAGTATTTATGTGAATGGAGACGACTCTTCCGCGAGCACAGAGACGTCACAGTCCAAGAATGCACCTTGGTTTGTGCATAAACCCTTCTGGAATCCTACCCCATCATATCTATGCTTGCTTTTCCAAGCATGGGTTTTTAACCATATTAAAGACTGCCTTACTATTAGAAATCATGTGTGAAAGACAGCATGTGGTCTCAAGAACAAATAATTACATGTTCTAGAACTTTTTTCAGTTCTAATTAAAAAATACTCTGTAGATAATTTTGTGTGTGTGTGTCTCTGTGTGTGTGTGTGTTCATAAAAATAATAACATCATACATGAGCAACACCGAGAAACAAGACTGTATTAAGTAACTAAAGAACTGCTCTACAGGAAACATACAGCTAGAGTCTGCCTTCTCCTAATTTTATTTTCAAAACAACCTTCTTTTTACATTAACAAGCATGTTTAATTTTAATCTTTTGTTGTTGTTAGTGTTGTCTTCTATTCCCATAATAATAAAAAAACAATTGTAACCAGTGTGTGTGTGTGTGTTAAAAATAAGCAACTACTTCAGGAAGTTACTCTTTTTTTCAGGTTTTTTAAGTGTCTACATTAACATCCATTAAGATACGGATTAGCTCAAACAGATTGACATGGTCAAGAAATGTCCTTAAAATTAAGCGTCTTATTGATCTCAAGTTTAATTTAAAGTATCTATAGATTAATGGGTGAAGCTTAAAAGACTATTTAATACTCATATTTCTGTATTTTTTGTGCATGACTGAGGAATGGAAGAGACAACAAAAACTCAGTATATTTCTCTTCAAAACTAAAAATAATTTCCACTAGAAAATCTTAACATTTTGTCAAATTAGGAGATTTAACCCCAACAGTTCAGCTAAAAGGCTGTCAAAATACAATTTTTGGATGCAACTATTTTTCTTACTTTCTTAAAGCATTTGATAGGAGGGGATTCAAAAACTCGAAGCAGTCAAATGAATACACTCTATTTGAAAAGCCCATCTCTGGCAGGTAAGCTGCATTATAGACACTGGGTCTCACACAACTTTTTGAAGACTTGCAGAAAACTTATCGTATTTACAGCACATCCAACCTCACACTTTATTAGTGTGGCCTCAGTTTTCATAAAGTGTGAAAATGGACCTCCAGTGTGAAATCTGTTTGGCATTTCAGCCTTTCAGCTGCAATACTACCACTGAATAAAGAATGTAAATTGCTTCCCCACTTTCATTCTCCTAATGATCAGTGTGCAGCTGAAGTACTTCTAAGTTATTATTAATACCCATTTGAACTAATGCATAAATACCAGAATGTGTTACTTTTTTTCCCCTCCATCATACTGAGGCAAGTTGAAGTCATCTGCTGAAACTCAAGATTCAAAATACCTCCATGGAGGAAGATCCACAAACAGACCATGCCTGAAGGAGACACCATCATGGGTGAAAACTAATCTTATGGGCTCTCGCCTTCCATCAGTACTTAGGCTTCTATGAAAGAAGTTCAACAAAATGGCATGAGAAAAAGAAAAGTGGAGGTCAGCAGCAGTGCTGCTGGGAACCAAGAGCCAAAACCTGTTTGGGGAGGTGGCAGCAAGGAGGGAAGGATCTGCGCTCCTGTGGCATGGCTCAGAGCTGTAGGAACTTCACCAACTTCGGAGGGCTGCAAGCCAGCTCCTCACGAGGAAGCAGGAAGGACTGGCACAGCAGTGTTGAAAGAAAGTGCAACCTGTTACTATGAAAGGCAGTTGTTGCTTTAAAAGGGGTCACATTCATCAAGTGGAGCTGTGCTACTGCGTCACTTGAAGCACACTGCACTGTCCTCTCCATCCTGGCACAGAAAGTGTCTACCAAAGTGGGTTTCAAGCACAAAGCCCGCCCAGAAAACAGTTTTAATTGTGTGCATTCAGATAAGCAATTATACTTAAGGCTATTATGCCAGTTCCCCCAAAGCAATATAAATAGTCATCTTGCTGACGGATAAAAAACATGGTGCCAAACTTCCTATAACAACAGGACAGGCTATTAATCCCATTCAGTTTTGATGATATAATGCCATGGAATATATTTCTGTCCACATTACCGACAATTAATGCAGCCTGCACACTGAGAGGGAAAGCTTCTGTTCAAGGGAGTAGAATTTCCATGTAAATGTAGGACAAAGGTTCCAAATGGATGGCAAGCCTGAAAAGGAAAGATTTACTACTCGACATGCATTTTGCCAAAAGATTTTTTTTTATAAATAGTAGTAATAGCAGAGAAATGTCCTGCTTGTTAACTAATTGGATTTGTGCAATACAGGCACGCTAATTTACACTGAAATGGTTTGCCTGCCTTCCCTCTTTTCAGCCTGGCAGATGGACTAGGCAAAAATGTGAAATTCATGCAGTCATTGCTACTGGTAGCCCACTTAATTCACAGGCCTTTGTCAAAACTTCTTTAGTCAAGATTAAAAGAGAGAATACCATATCAATCATAACCATCTGGACTGAAATTTACCAATCTGGCCTGATTGGACAGAAGCCTAAGCTGTACTAAGGAGCAAAACCCTGTTTGAGCTCAGAGGAAGGAATTCAAGCGCAGCAGAGACGAGGTGCTCCAGGAGCTGGGCACACTGAGTACAGCTCTCCACTCCTCAGCTCCTCTGACGTTCAAGCAACTTGAGACAGGCAAGTGAAAAATGCTAATCAAGATGTTAGCATTTTATATCCTTTTTTTTTTTTTTTTTTGACAACTGGCGGTATTTATACAAAGCAGGAAGGATTAAGAATGTAGCCTGCATGCTTTACTTCTAAAAATGAGGCATCGATTAGGTGATGCACTGTCAAAGCATCACAGTTTTGGCTAAGAAAAATCTTTCTAATGAAAACATACTGCTGGTTGCTGAACACAGTTAGCATATTGACTACATATTTAAGACTCATCAAAGCTCAAACTGCCTCTAGCACAGGATAGAGGAGCAAGTCTGGAGAGACGAGAGGCATCAGATCAGCCCAGGTTGGCCAGTGGGTAAGTTTATCTCTGATTTCATCTGCTGATAAGCAGGAGTCTCCACAAATCCCCAGCCTCCTCATGAAAATGAGCAGCAACAGTTCAGAGGGTATTTGTTAACATCTGTATTTGCAAAAAGCAGCTAAGGCTTTTGTTCACCCACATGTACCTCCCAACGGCTATCCCCAGCCTTTTAACCTCCAGAGTGAATTATCATGGCAAACTCCACATGGAACGGAGCTCTCACGCCATCGGTGAATAGCACCAGGGAGAGTACTGGGACTGCGCTCGACTCATTCCTATGCCATGCAGATGGTCCTCCCTTGACTTTGTCCTTCTGCAACTCTGTAACTGAAGTGATTGTCTTGAGCACCAGAGCTGGTTGACAGGTACAACATGGTATTTTCAGTCATGGGCTATATGGACTCTCCAGCCTGGCTTCCCCAGGAGAGAGAAGAGATGAGTCAGCTTTGGATTATACTGCTTTGGATTAGCAGCTCTCCCAAGCTTTTCCTGACGGTTAGGGTGGGAGCTCAAGAGTGGGTATGCTGAACCCTACAGTGAGGACTGTCTGTTTTAAATAAAATAT
>NW_010421765.1:71449-76177 GCF_000710305.1 Buceros rhinoceros silvestris | reverse complement strand
TGCAGACACAGACCTTGCCTCCTGCTTGCTTATTCAGTAGTTCCACTCATTAGCCTTCGAGCAGGTTAATTAATATAGAAAGCAAAGAAGGGAACGGCAGCCTGTGCTTTGATTGAGGACTGTAAAGGTCTCAAGTTTGTTTCCTTTCAGGCAGGAAAATGCTGTTCCAAACATTCAGTGCTTGAATAACTTTGCCTTCCACAGCAAATACTGAGAGCCAACCCTCCAATAGGGTGAACCAGTCTTTACTCAATGAAGCCAGCACAGGTTTATACCACTACAGGCTTTTGACCCAGTTTATAACAGCTCATGCAGAACACGGTCAGTCAGTGGGAGATCAGTGGAAAGGAGTACACTCTAAAACTGGACCTTTAAATCTCTCTTCATCGTATACATCAACAGGAACAGCTCTGCATAGTAGCAGGGAACATAAGGAAGCACGCACATTTAAGCTAAGAAATCCTACCACCAACCCTCCTCGTTCTTTCATCTGTTACTGGTTTTACATTATCATGCTTCTGGCAGGCATCAGAAAGAGAATGGACCTTGATGATTAACTTGCAAAGGTTTGTTCCTGTGACTTGAGAGCATCCTCTTAACAGACTTTCAAATAAAGACATCTGGGTTCAAGTTTCAACATCTGCTGCCGGAGTCAGAACACTGAAGTGGACTCAGGGTAGAGACAGCGAAGTCTCAGAGGATTTCCACTTGCAAATTACCTCTTAACCAGAACAAACCAAAAGGACCTTTGCACAGCAGGGTAGAAAGATCACTTCCCAGCTCTCCACTTCTTTCAGATGAGGAAAGGGAAAAGTAGTCAACGAAGTCCAAACCTTTAAGCAAATATGCTTGATGCATTTTTGAAAAAGAAAATATACAGTGGAGCAGCAATGCAATGGAGATGGAGACATGAATTTATCCAAACTCTGCAGTAGCATATCTACCTGTTACGTTCTTTTACCTACTCCATCCCCACTTTTCAAATCCCTCACAACTAAGCCCCCCCCCAGACAGGCACTGTGTGCAATGCAATGGCCAGGCCTGCAGAAATGCAGACACTGCCAGCCTGCCTCACAGGGCCGGTGCTCTCGCTGGGACCCCAAGGCTATCCCTAGGGAAGGTGGAAAAGCAGCTTAACCCACTTGACTGGGGTGCTGTGTACCCAGAGGTTCCTCCCTGACACCACCAGCACTACCAGGCGAGCAGGGAGCCTGGCCACCTCCTCACTGGTATGGCTGGGTCTGGGACATTTCTGCTTCACAGGAAGATGGGACAACAAGGAAGGCTCCAGTCCTTTCAGAGGGGGACAACCATGTCCCCTTTCCCCAGCAGGTAGTGATAAGGGTCACAGCCTATGTGAGAGGCAAGACACAAAGCTGATGAGACTTCAGCTTCTTCCTTAAAATTACTCAGTAGAATGCCACACAGGTGTAAAACAGACTGACTACTACCAGTTTTTACTACACCATATATGGTGCATACATAATGAAAACACCATCTACTGCCCCAGCCCACAGGAGGGACAATTTGTTTCGGAGATGACGTTCACTCGCTAATAATGGCTGGCAGCAACTGCTGCTGCTGTCAGAATGATAGCGCTTTCTTATTTTTATGTCTCTATTCCTTGCAACACTCTAGGTGCCTCACCGTGAACTAAAGCTGCCATCCAATAAAACATTAAAAAAAGGCATTAAGGACAGCACTGTGCCAAAAGCTATTGCAGCTACAAACAGAAGTGTCTCAGTGACCCTGTTAAGGAATCTGGAGCATACAAAGGAAGATGTTTTTCTGGCTAACATCACAGTGTCCACTATACATTCCTGACTGAAAGCTGGGGCTGATGAGGTCAGGAGCAGGTCCCCACTGTGCAGGGATGAAGACAGTATTGTAATCTTCATACCAGTACAAATGGCCAAGGTCTGCTCCAGACCCGATTGCTGCATTGGATCAGGCATATCTCCCTTGTCGTCTCTGCAAGGTACAAGCCCTTCCACTGCTGTGCTGTGCTCCCAGAGCAGATGAAGCAGCCACTCTTTGACACTCCTGCTGCAAACTATCATTTGGATCTATGCACTCCAACAACAGAGGTATGGGAGTAACTTGGTTTTTCCTCTGAGATGTAAGAGCAGCTCCTATGCTGAGAACATTGATGAAGGAGGGAGATGTCACTTTAAAAAAAGAGCAAATGCATCAGTGAAGCTGAGAGCAGAGCTGGCTTTGCACTGCCCATCCTCTGAGCAGGGTCCAGGCACTGAGTAGCCGATTGGAGCAGAACCGAGTCCACTGTTACATGGTGCATCATTTGGCCACAGTGCACAGGCGTTTCTCTGGTCAGCATCCTTTGCACACCATCCCATGTCTACCTACCTGTCACTACAGAACAGGCTTTTGCATCCCACAGGATGTTAAAGCTCTTGAGGAGAGTTATTAGCCCACGCACCCCAAGAGGCAGCTGTTGCAAGTGCCAAACAGAAAGACAGCACAACTCAATCAGACACCTCTGCAGCAGCCCTGGGTGAGCAGCCAGGCTCGCACTGCACAGGAGGCTGCCAGCTTTCAAAGAGGTTTTCCCATCCTTGGGATGAACCTCTGTGACTTGGCCAGAGCAGCCGAAGAGTCAGGAATGGCTCACCTGGGATTCTCGAGTCACACATGGCTCTGACACATGCCTGTGCCCTAACTGTTTCACACAATTAATGATACAGCTGTGCTGGGTAATCTCTGTTGCCATCTGTCAAATGGCTGAGGCCAGCAAAGTCAGCTTGGTCTTGAGCTGACAGTCGCATCTTCCTAAAACAGAGCAGTGGGTCTATTGTAATCATCTGTCTGTGAAAATGGAATTACCCTGCTCACCACACAGAGAGACTGTGTGTGCTGATTCTAACCCTGCGGTTACTGACCAGGAACTTCACTCACTGACTGAGCACAAAATCCTCTAAAAATCCTGGTGTTTTCCTACCCAGTCGTCACTCAAGTAGGAAGTGCAGCTTCTTTTGAAGTCAGCTGCTGCTGAAGCTACCTTTTGAAGAGCTGTTTTAGCTACATGCAGGAGATCAAGCAGTAAGAAGCTGGGAAATGGGAAGTGCCTATTCAACCATCATCTCCACTCACTGCAGTTGTGATTCTCTGAGCGCAGGGCACAGATATGGACATGGCATGCAAGCAACAGCACAGACAAGCCGGGCAGAAAGTAGAGTGATTTTTGTGTTTTGGTTACTAGTTCTAGTCCTCTTTGTAGATTAGTCACCATGCAAGTTTGTTAAAATAAGTAAATAAAAAGAAGTACAGCTGAGAAAATACAGCCACTGTCGAGTTCCACTGCACAGCTGGATGGAGCCTCAGCTACTTCCCTTAGCTGGGGGCAGAGTATTCAGCCAGAGCCGAATGCTGCAGCCCCAGCACTTCCTCCGATTTTCCTCAAACAAATATTGAAATTGAATATTCAGACTCCCTAGTGTGGCTGAAGGGATACATTATTTTTGCAGATTAATAATTATCTTTTTCTTTCTGCACTGATACATTATTATAAGTTTTAGGAATACACAAAAGGGGGAGAATTTCCCCAAGGCTGTATGAAATCTAAAATCCATTCATTAGAACAGAACACCCTTTTTATTACAGACTGCTCTTGGCTACAGCTTGCCATTGTGTTCACGTTAAGATACCATGTCTTCAGAAGTACAGAGAGTTTCTTTAGAGGACTTGTTAAAGACATCGCTCCAAATCTAATAATATACAAGAGGGGGGAAAAAAAAAAAACACTCCAAACACACACAAAAAATTCACTACCTACTTAGAAGCATCTATTAAAAGTCATGAGGTGTAGTTATTTTAAGTACATGAAAATTATTTCCACACTATTGCTAATAATGCTCTGACACTTAGATACGTCTGTGCCTCCAGAGAGCTCCTGCCCTCTCTGGAGGGGCTGTCAGAAAAAGCAACTCAGAGCTCAAAGCTCCTGTGCTGCATATCCATTGGGAGAACAGCAGCCAGAGAGCACCTGGCAAGCATTTTCCATAAGGAACTGGGTGAATACCTTGGATTAGCTAAGTGACACCACATATACTGGTATTCTTTAAAGATATGCAACTTAACTGCTCACAGTTCTTTTTATTATTATTATTTATAACTAGAGAATAAACATTTGACAAACTATTTCTTTGCTTGACGATGGAGACTACTTGATTGATTCAAATGACCAGGCTGCTTTTCTAGGAACTGGGCTTATCACAAGCAAAGGGAAGCAAATTCTCAGGTGTCCTTGGTAGAACAAGGCACAATTCTTAAGGAACTGCATTAATAAATTAAAAAAAAAAAAAAATCCCCATGGTTCAGATCCCCTGGACTAGTTTCTGTTAGAACCTACAGATTGCTCGTGTTGTAAAGAATATTCCTCTCAAGAGGGTGAGGAGAGCTGATCAAGACTGCAGATCACTACAAGAAATCAAGGCAGGAGCTCAGGATGAACTGTGCAAATTCTCATTGCCAAACCCACAGGAGAAGTGGCAGCTTCCAACTTCCAAATCTGACCCCATGTTTAGAAGTTCAGGCAATGCTGCTACAGAAGACATATGGCCTTCTTTAAGGTTTGCTGAGACCTTCAAGCTTTTGGTACTGGTTAACTAAACTAGTTCAGCAGAGTGCTACAGCAAGGCTAAGGAGGACGAGCCAATCCCTGCTGCAGTGGCTCCCGCTCCCCCCCCTTTCCCCCGACAGCCGGGGCTC
>NW_010421765.1:65626-71394 GCF_000710305.1 Buceros rhinoceros silvestris | reverse complement strand
TGGGAACGCAAAGGCGGGGGGGGACGATCCAATCCCTGCTGCAGTGGCTCCAGCTCCGCCACCTTTCCCCAGACAGCGGGGGCTCAGGGAGCTGAGCACATAGCCGCAGCGCCTGTACAGCCAGCCTGCTTGGCTTATTACATGCCCAGCCTTCCCTGGGCAAAACCGAGGGAAAGCAGCTCTATGTGAGTAATGTGGCTGCTAAGGCCTGACAGCAAGAACCTAACTTAAGCCTGTAGCAAACGATAGAGTTGCTTGGAAAGAAAAGCTAACCTTTAGAGTGTTTTGGCTTAAAGAAATAAGCTCTACACAACTGCAGCAGCTCATGACAAATCTCTTGCCCCACGTGGCCAGTTTCAACCAAAACAATAATCGCTTTCAAAATCAAGAAATCAGCCAAGTGGGTAGAGGCGAGGCACACATAGGGCAAGGTTTGGTCATTGTCATGAATCAGAAAATCCACAAAACAGAGGAAGGTATGAACACTGCAGTCACAGAAAAACTTAACTTTCAAGTTCGAAACCACCTGGCCCAAACATGAGAGGCAAAACCAGATGAAACAAAGATATGTCGGCTGCTCAAGGAACGACTTCCCTGGTTTCACACTGAGATAGGGTCTATGGGGGAATCAAACTGTACCAAGCCCAGCAGATTTAAGCTCCAGCTGTACAGAGTCACCAGATGCAAAGTTTTAAAATTACTTCAGTTCCTGCTCAAAGGGTTTCTACTTTCCATAAATGTGGTGATCCTGTAAAGCACATGGTGAATGAATACATGATGAGACTGATTAAATCAGCAGTTAAGAGCACTAAAGCATTGGGCTTCGCAAGCGAAGACCTAAGTCTATTGGCTTAATACTGGCATTTCAGCAGCAACACAGCAGTGCCTGCAGCATCCAGCTGTGGGAAGGAGGCCAAATATCCCGAACTGGCACTGGGCTCCCAGGTGCAGACACCCAGGATGGAGCCTGGAGAGAGGAAATGGTCACCCAGACCCTAAGGCACAGCAGGGCTGAAACTCTTCTCAGTGAAAACTGCAGATGGCACCAAAAGCTATGTGCTACACCACAGCCAAGCCAAACCTCCCCGCAGTCTTATTCTGCAGGCTGTGCACCACTGCGTAGGTCACTGCTGCCAGCACTGTGTTGCTTCTCCAACAGTTTGCTTTTCCATCCAAGTCTGGCAGCATTTAAATACCATACCAGAAAAAAGGCCACAATCCAGACACCAGCTGTTATATGTTGTTCCTGTTTGCAACACTGTTGTTCATGTTTTCCTGCCAGAATATTTAAAACAAGGGGGAAAAAATAGCCTATATTGAAACAAACTTCTTCAGGGAGTGTGAAGAAACCACACAGCCGAGCAGACTAATCGCTCCACACAGCTCCTGCCTGCTGGGGGAAATAGTGTTCAAATATTTACCAGGCAGAATACACTAACACGGAGCTGTCGAGTACTTTTGCTCACCATAACCTGAAATAGATGTCACTTCTCCACATTATAAAAATTGTAATATAGTTGCCTTAGGAACGTACGTATTCCAGATTTGCTGTTTTGCAGAATCTTGCATTCATATCTCAGTTGCAGATGACAGGAAAGTTGTTTCCCCAAAGACACTACAGTTGAAAAGACACTTCTTGTCTCATTTTATCTAATTATAGCAGTAATAAATTGATCACCTAGGTCACACCCAAGAAAACTTCTTCCTGCAACTATTGGCTTCGCTACTGAAATACAACCGCAGTTTTCCAAAACCACTTCAATTTAAGTAATATTCAATACAAAGTTCCAGCTGAAAAAGCCCCATCGACCATTAGGAACAACACGAAAAGACATGTCAAGAAGCTGGATGTACCTTGCCCTGTACTCAGCTGTTTTGCACATACATCTGCATTCATGGCACCAGCTTCGGAAAAAAGGATTCCTGGGTCCCAGTCCTTGCTCTTACAAGGACTTACTACTTCATACAAAAGCACATCTAGCAACTAAGGACATACAGAGAGCATGGCCTCCCATCTCCCTGTCTAACAAACTTTGACTCTTGGCTGTTCTGTAAAGTAAAAAGAGGAGAGTTCAGGCACCCCGAAATATCTCTCATTGCATTTGGATCTCTCCACCCCTAAATGTATGCTGCCAAATCCCTGAAGTACGTGCTAACCTCCCTTTCCAAATGTTTCACTATTTCCGTCATTTATTCTACACGTGTCCACAGTCAAACTCTTTACTCTGAAACAATGGGAGATTTCCTTTTATAAGAATATTTTTTTCCAGCATTATATTTGGCAAGTGACATACAAAAATTACACGTTTATTCCAGTCTAAAATGACTCCCCATGTGCCAACCCTGGGTACAGCTGTGAAACTGAAAGGCTTTTCCACAGCCCTAAGCACAGCATGTCCAAAATCATGGTGCACTTGGGACCAAAACCAGAAGCACATCCCAGAATTAACATAGTGAGGAACAATCACAGGAATTATTTTGCTTGCTCTGCTTAAGCTCTGTTTCTCCATAAGAGCTCAGTACTTTTGGTAATCCACAGGCTCCAACGCAGTATCATCTTCTCCCATTCAGAGTCTTTCATCTGTTTGGCAGAAATACTTAAGACAACAAGGAGGTTGGAAATTTGGGCCAACAACACTTCAGCAATGCTCAGGATAGACACTTCAGTTCGATACCAAGAGAATAAAAGATGCCAAAGAAGAAAAAGTTTGACTTTGCCTTTTTTCTTCCCCCCTCCCCCTTTAAGGTGCCATTTCCCTTGTACTTTGTCCTTACAAACCATGCTTTGACACGAGCTGGAAACTATGAACTTCAAAATCAAGTACCCATTTGTTTCAGGAATTACAAGGCAATAGAAGCCACAAGACCAAGATCTCTTCCTATTTCACTCTCAGAGATGCAGTGCATATCTTGAAAGCATGTTCTGAGTGATGACTGACTGCCTGCCCACATGGCCAGAGCCACAGGGCACCATGCCCTTCCTCAGCGAGTACCATACAGAAAATAAGGGCTATGGAGGATCAGAGTTAGGGGTGACTCGCTGCTGCAGAACTGCCTGAAGAGTAAACATGTCATCACTTGATGGCTTTGTCTCTATCAGTCCCACTCACATGGGTCTCCTGCAGCTACTGTGCCTTGGCTGTTTGAAGATGGGAGCATCAGCATCGTATTTGGGTCACAACCTTTTTTTTGTCTTGTGGTATTAACTAAACTTTAAAGAAACTAGTAGCAATGAAAAGGCATAAAGTTTGGTGTGACCTGAAAGAACTGAGCAAACCAATTGATCCCTCACTGACTCTGCTCTCAGTACCAGAAGCTATTAAGATGACTTTCAACAAGACAGTATTTTAGCAAGCTGTACAGACAGACAAACGTTATCATGAGTCTTATCACCAAGGCCAAAGCAACCCTGGGACAGAATTTCCTCAGGAAATAGGAGAATCAGTTTTAAGAAGTGTGACTGTTTTCAGCTCCTACTTCCACCAATTTCCAGGGCAGCAGCATCCAATCCACCAGACTTTACAAGTTTTGCTCATCTGAATTAAGAATGAAAGTAACAACAGCCACTTGGAAGAGCATAAAATGCAAAGAAAGTGCTGGGGTCTGCAGAACTATTTCTGTAGAGCATCTGGCTCTCTTTGCAAAGTTTGACATTAAGTCTGCAGCTGGACAATATTTCAGTTTATTGCTCTGCACAAAGCTTCACATGAAGCTCTTTGGAAAAGGCAACTATTAATTAGTCCTAATGAGGCTACAATTTGCTTTCAGCATGCTTACTTTATTGAGAACAGCAGAAACAATTGAGCCCAACAACAAAACAAGCTGCAATTAGAAGCTGAATGTCCACTGGCCCTAGAGCAACATACCCAGCGGATGGCTAATGACAAGTTCATGTACATCTCCCATACCAAATTTTGACCATAATGCAGAGCACGGCAGAGGTATGTGTTCTGCCAGGCTTGAACTTCTCAGCTGAAAGGTGACAGCAAAGAAAATCCTCAGTTACTTTTACTCCTTGACAACTCTATTAGGAGTCAAAACACACGGAAACTGCAGCAGCGGATCTGGGAGGGAGTAGGGAGACTGTTACTTCTTCGACACCCTGTGTCACTCTAAGAAGCCCAAAGCATTTCTAAATTCTGGACCCAGTGCGAAGTGTGTGAAGGGGTATCAGATTAGATGAACCACTCACTGTTATACACACGTGTGAGTTCCTGAACTGTTGAAGACTACTAGAAAAAAGTAGGGAAGTGGCAGAGGGGAATGTTTTAGATTGCTGGTGACTACTAGTAAACCAAAAAGGTCCCACAAAACATTAGGTCTTTGCAGCAACAACAAACGGCCTTTTTTTTCCCCAGATGTCTGCTGTCCAGGCCTGTTTTTCAGGTACTGTTCTCCTTTCCTTGTCATGACAGAAAGCAGCAAATTAGAACTGCCTGGGGGGAGCAGTGATATGGGTGATCCCCAGTAGCAAGGGTGACTTCACACTCCATTCTCCTGGGACTCAAACCCAGGAAGGTGAAAAGACATCTATTCCTCCTCCCCTCAGTGCATAAAACACATGCTCTCGTGAGCTTAGATTTAAATGCTACTAACAGTTTGCCATTTCCCTTTTCTCCTCCAGCTCTTCAGTCTTTCACTCTCTGCACTTCCTTCTCTTAAATGTTTGCCTGTCTGCAATCATTTAATGTAGTTTGCTGAGTGTGGAAGCTTGGACACATTTGTGTGCAAAAAAACAAGTGGAGAACAAAAAGACATGCCTAGAAGCAAGACCCTCTCTGACAGCCTTGAAAGGTTAACAATGGAAGAAGAGATGGACTAACCTGAGAAGGGTGGAGGACAAGGACAAAGAAAGGGCTCCTGAGGACTCCAGAGAAATGAAGATGAGCGATGCAAGAGCTCTAAGCGGTGGGGGGAATAGGCTGGGACATAACTGCTGAACTACAACTCTCACCCCATCTCCCTGTTCAGCAGCCTGTACTGTTTTGCCAAAAGTTCTAGGATCTGTTTTACTTCCAAGGACTCAACCAGTTAGTACTCCACATATATACTATTATTTGTCACCCTCCTTAATCTCTTCTAAACTATTTCTGTTTAAAGTCATCCAGCATCATTTTAGAAGATTATTTATTAGAGATGGCTCTAAAATTTCATTTTACCACTTCTATCCTTGTAGTCATTTCCCTTTCCTCACTTCTGTAGCTCCAAACACAGAAGCAAAAGCACATCTGTTCAAACCACTGCATTTTTCATTCTAGGGCGCCTTTCACTGTGCTTGAGTTTTCAAAAAACCTCTAAAAGACAGTTATCTCAGAACTCTTATCCCTTAGAACATCTCAGAAACATGCCTGTACATTGATCTGGCTTAGTTCCTTTGGCCTCTGCACATTCTTTGTACCCCCAGCTGATCCTGTTTGCATTTGGAAAGGCAGTAGGAGACACTGTCAGAAAAAAGCTTAGCAGGTGTCATCAGAGCTATAGTCTGATGTAACGAAGTAGTACTGGAAACCTCAAAAAAAAAGCCCGAAGAAATACAAGAAATCTGATTCCAGCCATTTCCACACACACTTTTCCTCCATAATACCTATTTTGCTCCACAGAATATTATTTCCCATATTTCCAGTAAAAGTTAATCCATCAAACTAATACAAAAGTTTTTTTTCAGTATCTCTTGATCTTAGATCATGACCACACTGAGCTGAACACAACAGCAATTTATATTCTTTGCCAAATGCTTTAATACAGCAAGAACTATTGTAACACTCGTC
>NW_010421765.1:52014-65534 GCF_000710305.1 Buceros rhinoceros silvestris | reverse complement strand
TGCTGAACCTCGGTTATTTGTGGTACTCTGTGTGCTTGGGGAATACTTTAGGAACTATACTCAATTTAACTGCTACATGCAATCAATATTAAGATTTTAAATAGTACCTACTGTACCAAAGTGACCTTATGCAATCCAAAAATGGAACCACAAAGGGGAAAAAAATAAATCAGGATTTAACAAAGATAAAAAGCTGTATAGATAGCTGGACATGCCCACTTCAGAGAATAAATGTTACACATCGCAAAACAAACAATACTGAAGAATATAAAAGTGTAAATTTCCTTAGTACCAATGAACCAACTTTGCCCCATCCTCTTTATTTAAAAATATGAGGCATGTAGTTTTCAGAAGCAAAAAGAAAGGAGGCTTGACCAGCCTCTCAAAGTTTGGCTCAAGGGTACCCTTGAGGCAGCCCAGCCCAGCCCACCAAAACTTAGTCTTCCCTTCGTATCACAACCTGCTACTTGCCTTCTCTTAATCTAGGGATCACAGAGGCCATGCAGTGAGCACCGATTTGACTGGAAGTTACTCCTGCAATTAAAAAAGTAACTGACTTGCAATATGCTCATGGGATGTTTGGATCAAAGGCAGAGGAGTGACGGGAAAACACAACCCTCTTATTTCATCGAAGAGGTATCTTGTCCGTGGTGCTTGGCTGCTTACATAGCTTGCACCAACTTGCAAGACTGGGCAAAGAATGAACTTTGAAGGAGGGTACAAAGATGGGTTTGGATGCAGAGCTCCCAAATGACAAACAGCCATTTGGTCCTACCGAGATCCCCTGCTTTTCGGTGTTTGAATACTCTAACCTTCAGACTAATCTAAATCCGTAAGACCAGTTTGTCCACATTTAATGCCCTCCATTCTTTAAAGATCTTTGCACTGAGAAATAGAATTGTTAAAAAAAATTTAAAATCCATCAAAACTCCACAGAACACAACCATGCAGAGATTGAATACCCAACACCACTTCTCACATACATACTTCAGTTTAAACAAATAACACAGGAGGTGATGCCTGGTTTTCATCAAAAAATATGAAAATTTTTTCCAGTTGTCTGCTATACATACACATATAAAAAATTAAGTACGGGTTTGTCTGCACTGTTTTCTAGTAATTTTTCTACAAAAGCTTTTTGACTTACAGTACATGCAGAAAGAAAAACCCATTAGTGCATTTCATCCGTGAAGCCTGCTTTCAGAATGGCTTTGCCACTGTTTTCATACATCCTTTAGGGTGGAACATCAGTGAAATGAGAAGTACCAACAGTCTACAAGTTTTGAAAACTCAAGACAGTCTCTAAGGAAAAGTATTAGTGCATGAAATTAAACTACATATAAAATTGTTTCACTTGAAATACTTGAGCATGACTTACTTTATTTGTGATAATGCAGTTTCCTTACATCTGCAGTAAAAAAAAAAATACTGGCCAAAGAACAATAGGTGTGAAAACTGATTGACTGAGGTTACCAGCACTTGTCATACACTTGAACTGAAATTCTGCATTCAAATGCTTTCCAAAAGGATTTGTTCAATCTATCTTGTCCTACAGTTCCATCACAGCCAGTCTCCAGTTGAACTAACTGAATAACAACCACTTACAAATTTTGGACCCCAGGTTCAGTAACATCAGCTAAAGCTTGTTCCAGTGAGTTCACTGCAGCACAGCACAGCCCAGCCCATCTTCATGGACCCTAACTGTGGTGACATTTCAAATTTTGCTTTTTAAGTTACTACTGTCCATCCTGATGTGAATCTAGAATGTGTCTAAATTGGAAAGCAACCCTGCTACACTTCTGACTTAACCTGTCGAGTGACAGATTAGCTGATCTAATTAAAAGAAAAAAAAAGAAAAATGAATACACCCAAATACAAAAAAGGTAAGAATTTATAGCGGCCAAGACTTCCATGGGACTGGAGTCAAACAACTTGGTATGCAGTCCCAAATAGACTAACACAATGTTTGAGCATTATGCTCCCCGCTTCCACACCAAATACCATTTTATTGTTGCAATTTATATCATGAAGTTTTCCTCTCTCTCTTCGTCTCCTCAAAGCTGCCTTTGATTATGGATATATTATACATTCGCGTTCTTTTGTAGCAGTTTCTAGCTCACAAGAACCATGAAAGGCATTTGGTACAAGGTCAAAAACCTCAAGACAGGACTAAATTCCTCCTCTCTGATCACAGTTAGATGAAGTTGCTTCTACCCCTTGAAAAGCAGAGCTTTTGGAGGAATGCAGAGCTGCAGTGCCAGATGCTCCAGGGAACTCGGAAACACGACGGTACCCAGCCCTAGAGGTTATACATCCGAGCCGAGCAGATGAGGAGTCATTATACGGATGTAAATGAGAACACTACTGTTAGCTTATCATAACCCTTTGTTGGATCCAGCACTGAACAGGACCTTGCTGGGGGATGCTCACCCTCACTGGGGCTACAGGCCAGGTGCTGAAGGCAGTTACCACAGTAACAAAGTCCCGCTGGCAAGTGACCTTACAGCTACTCCTGGCTGCTCGCTGAGCCGGGCCCACAGTGTTCACCTGCTATCAAACACATCTGTGTTTTCCTACCTTAAGCCTATTGCTTGTGGCTTCACACGCTTATTTCACCTGGAACTGCACTGCAGGACCACTGGAATGTTTTTCATACTACTCCAGCCACATCAACACAAAACATTTCCCTCTGTGAACTTGGGGAATGACAACTGTCTTGCATTTTCAAACCAAAAAATTCCTAATAAACTTCCAGCATCTACAACTGCAACATCTGGAGACTTAAAGTCAAGCACAGAATAGTGTTTCTGCCAACAAGAAGCAGGCTCTCCAGGAGGCTTATCCCCTACACTAGCATTTAAAGCATAGGTTGGGCAACATTCAAGTATTTAATCAGGTGATTTCACCCATTTTCAGACCATACACATAGAAGCAGTTTTTGAAAGATACAAAAATCTTGATTTTGAAAATGCAATGTTTGTTTTTTGAAATAACTTTCTCTTCCATAGTTATAGCATGTTTTATTTCTTGCAACGAGTAAATTATTCAATTCATATTCGTTTCACAACATATTTTAATCTGATGCATACTGAAAAACATATGGCATTTCTCCACAGGCTTATAGCATCTCTTATTTTTTCAACCAGGAGAGCAGTGGTTTCCCAGCATGGTTTGCCTGTGCAACAGTATGAACTGCTAGACATGATGCTCTGAAGCAAAAGAAGTCAGACAGGAGGTCTGAGCTCAATACGCAGGACTGTTGGTAAGTCAGTATAGAATAGAACAGTCATTTATCCTCTGCGCTTTTCAGCTCCAGTAGCAAACCTAATACTACTTTCACTCTCCCATTTCATTGTTTAAGATGTATTTTATGAAAAACTAACAACATCCGATATATCATGGTCTGTCACAGCGATAAACGCATGAATGAGTGGTGTATATCGAACATTTGCTGTACGCAGTAGCTGAGAAGCAGGTTAATAACCTAATGAAAAATCTCAGGCTGCTGTGACAGTTTCAGGCACAACAGAAGATCCAGCACATTCACAAGCAGCCCGAGCAGGTCGACAGCACAACGCAGTGCTCCCTCATCCTACTGCGCTCTAACACGGCATTGGGAGCGTCAGTACGCTATTCAGCAACTGATCCAGCTGAACACTGGCCTGAAAGCAGCTTCGTACTCATTGCCCTGTTGTACACACGACTGCTGTAGCTGTCTGTGCTGCCAATGAATGCTTCATGCAGGGGCCACAGATCTGTACTTCCAAGCTACAGCATTTTACAGCTGCATGTCAAACGCCTGGCCTCACCACAGTAATTCTGCAAGTTTATCCACGAGTCTAACTCTGCAAATACTCAGATTTTACTATTGAACATGATGTTTCTATAAGGACATGCTTTAAAACTGTGGTAAATATAGGTATACAGAAGACTAAATTTTCTCTAACAGATGATATTGAATCACATGGCAGCTGAATATTCAGGAACGAAAATGCTTAAGTAAAACACGTGATATATCACTCTGAAGGGGTACCATCGACAGGAAATGTCACCTATACTCAATGTTAATGACAATTAGCAACAATTAGTCAAGGACATCCACTCAAAGGTCAAAAAGTGGTTTTGCATGAATACATTACTGCCCAAACTACTTATCATGGGGAAAAAAGGGAACTTGTGATTATTTATTCCACATACTAAAGTCAATGTAACATGGGGGAGGGACGACAGGACACACAACAGGATGACAGCAAAACAAACCACAAAAATTATGTCAATTGAAAGTAAATTCAGCAAGTTCCACAGCCTTCAACAAGTTCTTTACACAACTCAATACCTAACCCAGTGTAAAACATAAATCTTCATTTGAAGACAAGAAAGTACTGCTGAGAACACAGGGTGATGCTTAGTAAGTTCAAGCTCACCCTCTTGGGTTGATGCCCAGTGTGAACCTGGACAGGGCAGGTAATGCCTCAGTGGATTTCAGCATTGCTATCCTGCCTCAGCCAGAGCGCATCCTCCATAGCCAGAAGACACACCAAGGTGACAGACTAGTTCAGAGACACTGCCATCCCATTTCAGCAGGTCAAAAAGTGTTTGACGTCTAATCTATAGTACAGTACCAGAGAGCAATCTGGTGGTAATGCCCCACTGCTGCCAAGACTTTTAGCTTTCTATCTCTCACTATTGCAGAGCGTACAGTACCAAATGCCTTTGGAAAGAGGAGGGATTTCCACCTAGTGGCTGTCACAGCTCCCAATGTGTAAAGATCCACCGGTCACCTCTCCGAATTCTTCCTGATAATAGACTTCTCATACTTTTCATTAAAGGAAACAAAAAAAACCCCAAAAATCGAAGTCTCACAAGTTTGCCACTCCTGAATCAGCATGTCGATGTTCAGATAAAAATACAGATGTGCACTGCTGCAATGGGCTCTCAGAAGATAAGGCTCTTAATGAGGGCTGTGAGAAATAAAGCGCACTGGTAACACCATACACCTTGCAAGTTCCTGAGCATGCCTCTGGAGTAACCACCCAGCTAGGCTCTCAAACAAAATCGCTCCAGTCAATATATGTTTCCCTGTAGCAAAGAGCTTTGCAAACAGCACTGCAAATTCAACGTGTTCATCCCTGACGGAGCAGCCTGAGCCTTGCCTTCGTTAGAGGTGCACCTCATTGCTTTTGGCCTCTCCTTTCCACAGCACCTCCAGGCCGGTTTTGGAAATACAGTGTACTTGAATTGACCATTCACTGGTCTTACATAGGGGTTGGGATGGGCAAGGAAAAATGAAGGAAAAGGCGGTGCTTTCCTCAGCATAATCTGCAGCAAACAACTGTCAAAGGAATCACTACAGAGCAAATGCTGATTTCTACAAGAAGTCCTTAACCTTGAAGGTTAAGCCCTGGTTTGCATGTTTCAGTCCAGGCCAAAGAACACAAGACTGGTTCCACCAGGCTGTCCTGGCTGTGTCTTGGTGTACACAACTGTGAGCACGCAGTTGGACTAGGAATCTCTCTTGAAATGGAGCTACGTTGTACCTAGATGACATCAGGTACAGCAGTGCACTCTGTATTATTGCAGTCTTTCAAGAATAGGAGAAAAAAGCATGAATTTGGATGAGCAGCACCTCAGTTACCATCTGAGCAGGCCTGCTGGTGTGTTGCAACCATGTGTTTTACAGCTGCTTGTCTCCTTACTTATAATTGCTATTCAGGCAGATCAAATTTACATCTTTATTAATTAATGGATTCCCGTGACTGGTTCCCCATGAACAGGTTTATTCTCTGCTGAGACCTTGAATAAATAAGCTTTGCCCGAGTACCTAAAAGAGGAAGAAAAAGTGTATTTCACAACTTGATGTGCAAGGTACCAGAAAGATACACCAACCTGACGTGGCACAGCACCTCTCAGCACAAAACAAAACCAGGGTGGCAGAAGGACCGAGGGCACAGAGCCCCTGAATTAGAGGGCTCTTATTTCAGCTCCTCCCTAACCCCTCCTGGTATCCTTGTGTCCTTAGTCACCCACTGGCAGAAATGGGGTTGCCACAGTTACCTCCTTGCACTCAGAAATAACCAGTTGAACAGCCTGATGAGAGTTACTACTGAAATACGAATGTATTAAGACAGACCAGTATAACTGCAGTTAAGGGAGCTTTTTATACATTTTTTCCTGCACCCTCCCTTCTTCCAAAAGACTCAAGTTTAAAGATCCCCGCATTCTGGGTGAGATTTCAGCCAAGCAAAACCAGCTGCAAAAGAGCTGCTTCTTAGCAGGCTACAGAAAACAGGGACCATGCTGCAGCAGCACTGCTCAGGAGGGTGTTTCCTCACATGCCCCCTGTATTGCACCAGTCATAGCAAGTACCAATGAGAGAGACACCACTGTCACCTTGCAAATGGTGGGACAACTTGGGCCTGTGCTGTCCCCCTTCCCTCACACACGTGTCATGAAACAGAGCACGCTATATTCTCAGTGGTTGAACAGCCAGGCAGGTCCTATCTGCACACCCCCTCCCCGGCTCTGACAGTGCCTCTAGCCTGTGGTTCCCCCAGCAGTCAGAGCCATTTCACAAGCAGCAGCACTCCCCGCAGCGTGGTTCGTGGCAAGGCACAGGTTCCAGTGGAAAAACACTGGTCCTGAGCAAGCTAATGCTTAGAAAAGGGGCTATCAAAACACTCCATCTGCTTTTGCTGAGCGTACAGAATGCAGCAAGCATCCTGTGGAGAAAATGAGGTTTATTGGACTATCCAGCATTGTTGGGAGAAAAAGCACTCACACATGATCTTACCTTGACACCAGCCCTTCTCCAGGTGCCACACAGCGACCCAGTCTGGGACGTAGAATTTCTCGAGGACTCTGGAGCCACTAAAGCCCAAAGCCCATCTAAGTACATCTCCTCCACTAACCAACCTAGCTGGTAACGCCTACCATGCTCCGTTTGCATCTTCTGCTACAAACACATACAGTTATATAGGACAATACAAATCTAGTTAGTAAAAACAGGCTAGAAAGCTTAAAAATGAAATTAAATACACAAAAGTGATCCCCTTTTGATGTTTCTGCTCAGAGGCATTGATCTGTTTCCTTTTAATACAGGTATACTGCTGCATGCACAGACATGTGATTTGATGACATTTTAAAAGAAAAATATTTGAAATGCAGAACAAAGATGATCTTTACATGCCTTAGAAATGAGCAAAGAAATGCAAATAAGCAATGATAACATTTGCAAACAATGTCTTACAGTTCTGACCTAAACAGTAGCTGAGCAGTAGTTTGGCTTATTTTTGCAAAGTAAAATAAAAAAAAGATTTGTCCTTTTAAACACTGTTTGAGATTCTGAGAAGCACAAGAGCACATGGAAGTTTTTTACTGTCTTCCTCTCTGGTGAAGAAACCATCACATCTCAATGGGTAAATACATCCCCATAAAGGAAACCACAGCAGCAGTTTTTTTACAGCATCCTCCAGAACCGCATGCTCTTCTACACCTAATTCTCCACACACGCCAACTTCAGTTAAATTTAGCGTTCATCAGTTGCCTGGCTTAACATCAGGTAAGAAGGCAATTTGGAGAATTCAAAGCAAAATTTCAACAAAAGTTTGCACTTCCTTGTGTTCAAGCAGCAACACTTAAGTTTCTTAAAATGTCCCTTCTGTTCACAGGTAGGCTGACTTTCAGTTGCCACAAGCATCAATCCCATCACACCAAGATTTCATTTGGAGTGCTTGAAATAAGAAAAGTTATTTAGCTCAATACCACACAAACAAGAAGTCAGTCACAATTACACTTCCATTCACCTCTCCAATTTTTATTCAAAGCAACTTTTTATTCATTCAACCATCAATTACTCTGTGCATACTAAAACACTTTGTCGCTGCTTAAAAGTATCTGAACACAGAGAGATTTAAACTAATTTAGCCTACACTATACTACCAGCTGATGAAATATTAAAACTTAAATACTTCAATTTCACAAGACAGAGATACCATTTAGCAGAAGCTGCAACAGATAATGGTACACACTAATGAGATTAAAATTAAGTTATAATTGAGTAAATATTTATGAGACTTGCTGCTCATCAATTATGTATGTCAGAGCAATGCGGCTTAATGGAGGTTTGTCCTCACAAACTGACAGCAGGCCTTCAGCTGAGGAACGAGCATGTTCCCCCCCCAAAAACAAAAAACCCCACACGCTGCTGGTTTTTGTCTTCAGTGTGAGTCTGATCAGTAAAACACAAAGTCAATGCTTGAGTACATTTTTACCTTCACCAGCTGCTTTTAGAAGCAGTATTAATCTAATTATTTTACATTCAGCTTCCTAATTCCTTGCACCGATATAAAATGCAATTTGTAAACATTAAAAATTCACTCAGAAAAAGTAATCGCTATAAAAATTGTATTAACCATGAAAGCATTAACTCAAGACATCAGTCACTCAGCAAGCGAACAGCAGATGGTACATCTTTTTCTCCTTTTCAGTTCTTTTAAATGGGCAAAGGACAAAAAGCACAAGAGGGAATGCCAGGCAATTTGTTGAAATTAAAATGAAGTACATGAGGAAAAATTTCCTTCTTCTGAAGCCCTGTCCATTTTAAGCCAATCCCACCAAGAGTGCCTTACATCAGGGTTCCCAGACCCGGGACTGTCCTGGGCAGCTGAGCTGGGCATCTCTCCAAAGGACAGCATGGCAATGGCAGCCCCTGCTGCAGGGTCACCTGGGCACAAATGGGTGCAGATAAGAGACTCCGCATTCAGGTTTCAACTGAGGAAACACACTTTTCCCTCCCTTATAACCGGTGTTTTATTAATTCATTTACACGGGTTGGCATCAGCCTATGTCTGTTTCTCATCAAATAAAGAGCAGACCAGCCGCAATGGGTGCAGGATGGTGAGAAGGTTTGCTGCTCAAACTCATCCTCTGCTTTCATTGACTGGCAAGCATCCATACCAACCTGGCACAAAACTTCTGACCCTCAGTTCTGGACTGCAGTTCATACGCTTCTAGCGTCTGTACATCTTCATGGTGGAATTTCAAGATATTTCACCACGGGGAATTTCCAACAGCAGAAACAGCGGGGTTCTTTGCTAGACGAGCTAAGGAGAAAACTGATATGCAACAGACACCAGAGTTACTTTGTCCTTCATCTCCTAAAAAATAAACAGATGAGTCATTTTTGTTCCCAGAGCAGTACTGTGTGCTGAAGAGTCTCTTTGATACAAGCACAAAAAGTCAGGTGAAAGCTGGAATAAAGCGCCTTTTCCTTTCTGTGGAGATGAACCCTGCTACCAGAATGCCTGGTTTCACAGCAGGACTGGATTACCACTTGAAATCAATCCTGCTAAAAGTACTTGAATAAGAAACTAAATGTACATCAAAAGCCTATACTTGGATGTCCATGTGCATGCTGGAATGTTAATGTTGGAAAACAGCAATAAATAAAACATTTTTTACTATCTTTGTGAAGGACTGTCCTTCCTTGTCAGAGCATCTGTACAAAGATCCCCAAGATTTGAGAGGGCAACAGTTTCTGCATCTTATTTTTCCAGGTTTAAGATCCCATAACTAGGTCAAGTGATCACGACAGTAATTTATAACCCTTGTAGCAATTAGCCAAGGCTTCATTTAGGAGCTCATCACAGGTCCAGGTAGTAACAGGGAAGGAGTATTTCTGGTTGTTCTTTTTTATAGTTGAGTCCATTCTTGAGGGACAATATATGTCCATGTCAGGTAAATACACTCATCTGAAGTCATGGCTGTGCTCACCAAAAGGCTCTGTGCTGCTCTAGATGCAAAACACCAAATATGAGGAGATGTACTAATCTTCCTATACTGGCTGTCAGTCTGTGTGTATTTTCCTCATCCTACCTTATGTTTTTAAGCCACTTAAAATTTGCCATTCTTAGTCATTGATAAAAATACTGTCAACATCCCTCAGTACACTTGGTATTTTGATTTCCTGCTCCAGCCCCATGAAAGTTGTTGGTTTGGCTCAGTAGAATTCATCCTGCAAGTCAAAAACATGCTTCCAAACCAGGAGGAATTTGAAACTAAGATTGTAATTTTCTCTGGGAAAAGTTCAGTCAGTAAAGGGTGGGGGTGGAGGAAGAGACTATAACATTTTCCAATTGGCATGTTAGGGAAAAAAAAAAATAATAATAATAAAAAAATGCTTCAGAGTACTCTCCAAACTCCTCTTAAGGACAGAGATCTATTTTGGAAGTGTTTTCCCCACACTCAGCTTCACTGTCTTCTCAAAAAAGAGAACAGATCTTCAAAGCAAACAGCATAAGTCTGAACATTAGTTACAATTTGTTATATTACCAGCCATCTGAACAACAGACCAATTCTGCGTAGCTGTGGGCTGAGATGTGATCTCCTGTTTACCCACAAGTAATCCTCTAAACTGGGTTCCCTTTTTCAGTGAACAGTACCTGTCTGTAGCTATGCGTATCCTGCTGTTGCACAGACCGTATTTGTAATAGAAAGACATTCTAGCAGGCAGTTTGCCTTACAATCAGCACGGTTGAAGAGAGGAGCAAAATTTAAAAGGTGACACAAATCAAGACAATTCCCGAATTCACACCATTGCCCCTGTTTTTCACTCTAAAGAAATATGGAAGATTGAGCATGTCCCATCAAGTTTAGCTCTACAACACAGCAGAGAAGGATCAGGGATGACTTGCTAAGCCCTGAAGCAGATGGAGTGATGGATGACAAAGAAGTTCTAAAGTATTTCAGCTTCTTATCTAACTTTTTGCAGTATACTGGGCAATAAAAATAATTTTTAAAAAGTATCCATTTCCAAAAGCTATTCACAGGCTTAGAGATAAGCAAAGCTCAGCCTGAACACGTACTTATGAAAACATCAGCTTTCCACAACGTCTTATGACAGATTTTTGGTTCCCGTTACTAATCTTCCTACTTGGATATCATCCTCACAGAGTCACGATTACTGAGCTCCACAACTGTCACAGGCTGGATATTCAGGAAGCTGAATATTGCTCCTCATTTTTTTCCTGATCTTTCTTATCATCCTCTATTTCCCTCTTTGAGTAAACTCATAATTTCTCTCCAATTTTTTTTTCTTTTGGTCTTCTTTCTGTTCCCCAGCAGACTAGATAGCAGCCTTAATGACATAACTGAAAAATACTTGCATCCCTGCTACTCTGGTTCCCATATAGCTGTGAGTCCTAACAGTTAGGTTCAGCATGGCACACACTCAAGCATTAAAAAAAAAAAAAAAAAAAAAAAAAAAAAAAAAAAAAAAAAAAAAAAAAAAAAAAAAAAAAAAAAAAAAAAAAAGGGCCAAAACCCTGACTGCTAGTAGAATAAAGTAAGAAACCATTTTCCCCAGTTTGAAATCTGGGAGAAGATGGGGATGTAACAGTACCAACACATGCTGGAAATGGCCCTTCAGCATTCGGGTTAGTAGGCTGCAGACCAACTCTCTTTGGGTTTAAGTACACTTGCTATTAAAGGTGTCACAGCACATTTACTTGCAAACCTTCACTGAAGACTGCTGGCAGGCTCAGTGTGTGAAATGCGTACCAACACCCTATCTCAGTCCTGCTGTGGAGGCTTCACCTCTTCTGGAACTTGACCACACTTTTTATTCTGTTGAACTACTGTTAAATATGACAGTAAATATGCTAGCAAATTTTGTCTAGAACAGATGTGGAATCCAGGAAGGTACTTCCAAAAATTCTATAAGCCTTCGCAGTCCATACCAAACCAAAAAAATTCATACTTTCTCTTACAAGCCTGTTGCTGGTGTTTTCAGCATCCCACTAGGATGCTATTTAAAAGAGATGTTAAGATCTCAGGTTGTTTTCCATCTAAAGTTACTTGCAAGAGAAGCATCACAAGATTGGGCTATTCTGGTCTATTGGCTGCTGTCACTCAGAAAAGTGTCAATCTTTCCTCTTTCTCCCCCACCTCTTTTTTTAAAAAAAAAAAAGCCTGTTCTGTCTGCAGAATTGCAGCAAAATGCGCACAGTCTAAAGTTGTTACAAGAGCTGCATTACTAAGCTCTGTGAACCACGAAGTATACTGAGAAAAGCCAGAACTTTAAGCAGCATCACATCAACAGGAAATGCAACAACAAAAGGCAAAATCATGACTCCCGCGATGGTATACCAGGTGTGGAAAAGCTCTGTTTGAGGGACTCAGCGGGGCTGACTTCAGTCTCAGAAGCAAGTCCAACAGTCTCAGTGTGAATCTGGAGCTACCCAAAAGTTTGTAACATCAAATGAAGAGGACTAACAGAAAGCAGAATATTCAGCGCAAAGCATGCTACCAGGTTTGCCCAACAAAACGTCTGGCATAGACCTTCTTTTGCCCAATGTCACTGAACTCAAAGCTGAGGTAGTAGGTAATTACATGAAGCTGCTTGCCAGTGCTTTGAAAGAGTCTCCCTTTCTGCATGCAAAAAGGAAAATAGTAGAAATTAGAAAACACTCCTTTTTCAGAGCACCTGCTGAGGGTACACGACATTGTCTCAGCACCCCTGCTATAAGTAGAACATAAGGAAACTGGAAGGGGCTTGGATACATAATGTGGGCAAATGAGGCAATATGTTAGAGCAGCTGGATATTGTGTCATCACAAATTCTTGGCATGCACCCGGTTCTAGTCCTTGTGCTATCTCAGCTCTCTAGCACCGATCCAATGAGCACAGCCAGAGTTCAGGATTTTAAAAGTTTGGATGCATTTGCTTTTTGGCCTGTGAAAGAAGCCAGCAGGGCATCATGAGAGAAACTCATGCCATTTTCTTTTTGGGGCATTGCAGAGGTCTTACTAGGTGAACAACGGGCGGACACACATGCTGCGCTTTCTGGATCACAAGCACGCAATATGAACACAAGTGGTAACTGTCCTTTTACCTTAGTTTCAACTATGATCATTTATGGATCATCTCGATGTCTTGGCTCTAAAATCCTACAAGGAGTTTGCAAACCCTGCACAAAATCCTGATCAATTCTCTTGTCCGTTCCCACAAATAAAAACCTGCCAATTCCTGCAGATTTTGAAGAGGTTTTGGCTAACTTGTTCTTAGTTATTTACAAAATATTTTAACAAAGAAGCTATGGAGATGTTCTCATGTTCAGCTATTATCCTGGCATAATTACCTTTGCAGGAGTCTGATCTCATTAATTCAAAAGCAAGCCATGCACCACTCTGCATAAAGGGCACCCTGTACACACAGCTATTTAGTACAAGACAAACCCCCTAAATCACATACAGGAAGCTTTTCACTCTTCCTGCACCCACCACGACAGCGCCAGCAATCGGTAAGCTTTTTGGAGAGCACCTGCATCAAGAGCAGGGTGGGGGACAGGGAGTGGGGAGAAATACAAATATATTATTGGCTCTTCTTTCCATAAGGAATCTGATTAGCCTCAAACAGTTTATACAGTAATACTTGGTGACTATTTTCAATTTGAGAACTTCGTTATCACCTGCAAAAACCAGCCAGCAGGCTTCATGTATTTTGTCAAAGTGAAACTGTTAGGC
>NW_010421765.1:29856-51877 GCF_000710305.1 Buceros rhinoceros silvestris | reverse complement strand
AGGGTCAGTTCCTGGGCACTGTGGGCCAAGTTCTAGCCATGCATATGAAGTTGTACCTGGTATCCCACTGACATTTAGCCTATCCCTCCTGTGTCACCATTCACTATTCCTTTAGCTTCTCTGCCAGACAAAGATGCCCATACCCAGACACAAATGGAGAAGAGACACAATAGACATCAATCCAACAGAGCACTGGTTTATGGCTTTGTTCCTTACACTTCTCTTTTCAGCAAACCTGCAAGAAATACTACAGTAACAAATTCTTCTATTGTCAAAATTTTGCTTCAGTTGCTTACACCAAGTTTTAAATAACACCATTTGAGGCCTGCACTGGCTGTCCTCCTGCCACTGAAGTTAAGTTGTAAAAAATTCCATCTTGTCGAGTAGAGAGGGAACAGCATTTTGCTTTTTATCTAGTATTCTTCACCCACCTTATGTGTTAGAGTAAAAAAATTCCAACCATTATTAGAGACACCATCATCCACACATCCCCCATACCCAAAGTGTCTAAAAGTCCAGACAATTGACCTGAGGCCCAGTTCCAAGCTTACTACTGCAGAGGACCCTTATTTCCCACTCCATCCCCAGGAACATTGCAGTTGTTCATAACTGATCATACATATTCAAAGTTCAGGAAGCAGATTGCACCTTTTCTTTCTTTTTGCCTGGGAAAAAAAAAAGCTTATTCACCTAGAAATTGAACAAAAAAAGCAACAGACTGAAAGAACCCGAGGCGGATAAAACAATTTTGCTAAGAACAAAGAATTCCGGGAGGAGGGGGGGTGCAGAAGTGCTGAGCAAGTACAAGGAGAGATAACAAAGATTAAACATCGCCACTGTTTATGCCCTAAAGCAGCAAGCCATAGCATTTCATCAAGAGATTTCCAAATCCCACAAAATGTCTCAGAAGCCCCTATAAAAGTACATAGCACTAGTAACTGATGAAGGGATGAGGTTTATAAGTTTGTTTCAAGTGGAAACTGTGTGATGAGACCAGTAAAAATTCCACATAGAATGCTTGTATTTTCATAGGTCTTCTTAAAACAAACCCTACTGAGAACAGTTGCATATAAACAGTTGATACGTGGATGCTGAACTAATACATCTGAACTGGATTTATTTCCCAAGACCAAGGAGAAAGTTTCTTAATTCAAACTGCAAGATCTTGCAGTTTTGCCTACGAGGTCCACACACATCCTTCTCTTCAATTTTACAAGGTGACAGAGGAGCACCTCTTACCTTTTCATTGACGCTGGAGCTTTTCTACTTTGTATACAAATAAACCAACATGGGGTAGGGGGGAATCTCTCTGGAAAGAGGGAAATATCCATATTCTGAGATAAGGTCACTGACTTGAGGCTGCGATAGCAGATTTCTAGTCTCTTCTCCGAGGCAGCTCCAACAAGTTCATATCAAAAAAAAGCTCCTGTAGGGATAATCTTATTCAAGCATATGCTACAGCACAAAGATTAGATAACTGTCTTAAAACTGCTTTCAGTTTCAACATCTCTGGTTTAGACAATTAGAACTACAGCCTGAAAGTAGTTTTCATATAATTAGAGAGCGGTAAACAGGAATAGAGTACAAAGAGATACAAAAGGGAATGAGAAGGATTAGAAAAGTAACTTCTCGGTGTTCAACTCCCTTCCTCTGCAAGCAAAAGCAAAATACACAATAATATTGGGATCCAGTGCTCCCAAGGACTCATTAAGTGCAACAGAAACATTTCTCTCTACATGGGAGTCCACTCAGCCACAAAGGTCTTTCCTCTTGTAACTCCCTGCATTACAAGAAATTGGATCTGTAAAACAAGGCTACAAACCATACAAGCATCAGCACTCGCTGCATTTGAGATTGGAAAAAAAATACTCAACCTGGATTCATGAGATGTCCTTATTGTAGTCACACTTGCATTTGTGGTTAAGAACAAAGTAAACCAGGACAAAGCAATTCACACCACATCCTGGGTCAGACATCCTTCTCAGAGGCTTGATAAACACGTCCAGCCCTCCACAGAACAGAACATCCCTTCTTGAAGGGACGGGACATGCTGAAACATTTAGACCTGACAGTTCAGTAACTCTTCTTTTCCATCTCCATTTTTAAAAACAAGCAGAAAACTTGTATCGTACCTCCTAAACCAAGCATTCGTTCCTTTCACTGCTCGCAAATCCTCCTGGTGTTGCGGAGCCTCCTTCCCTCTACAATGCCAGTTCCTGCAGAGGGTATGCACTAACACCAAATTCCTCCCAATGCTCACAGGTTTCTGCCTTAGTTCATCCGTCTATTCTTTCTCACAACATTGCAAGGTCAGCCGCACTAACACAGAAACCGAGAAACTAAACACTAACAATGAAAACAGCGGAAGTACACAGTTAAAGTAAGGAAAGCTGACAGCTACACAGTAACTCCATTGGGTTCTTCTCTCTACAAAAGAGCTAGAGCTATTCCCTCTAACAGCTCACATTTCGTTCACATCTTTCAAAACTGACAACTCAGCTCAAGCCAGGTGGCAAAACTGTATCTAATTTCAGTAAGTATTCTCTACATTTACATATGATCAGAGAGGAGGAAGACTTTACACACCGAAGCATATTTTTATTAGTGAAAGGGAAGCCAATGAGGTGTGATCGAACCTATGCAAGCTGAATCAAGTCCATGCAGGGATATTCTCAAACCTGCCTGGTGGGAAGAAGAACTCAAGGCAGAAATTGTTTGTGTGCACATATATATTATTGGAAATATATATATATATGCTATATGTCCCCTAGTGGCACAAATAATTTCTTTTGCTCAGCTTTCCTCTCCCTTTTTGAGAAATGTAAATCTGCACACAGAACTCAGTTTTGCTCTCTGCAGCTGAGTAGGTGGGTGTTCGGTATTTCCATCAGCTCTTTTTTCCCTTTCTCGAAGTTGCCAACGCATCCACATGGCACCCAACCAGAACCACTTTCTTCACCACAGTGAAGGACCTCACAGTGCCAGCTGGGTACTGCATCAAGAGAAGTCAGCCTTGCAGTAAAACTGGGGGCACTAATGACACTGACATGACTAAGCATCACACCACCTTTCCTCTTTGCCTGCCCTGAAGGTTTGCTCCTTCTGCCCAGTATCCATGTCTCTTCAGTTATCAATAAAGAAAAAAGTGTACTAGAAGCACAAAGACCAAGATTACAGAATAAAAATGCTGCCAAGACAAAAGCCTGAAGTCTGAAAATGACCTCAATTTCTCTCTCTGTTCTGCCAAGATAGGAAGTTCGGTTTTCTGAGGTGTGAAAAAGACCATTTTCCAGCAATTCTCTCTACCACATTCCTGCCACACATCTCCCTCCAGCTCCCCTCCCATTCTCTACGCACAGAGCAGCTGAGGCTTTTGTTTCTCTACATCAACAAAGACTAATTCTTCAACCCGTGAATCTGCAAAAATACAAATCACAAACTAGATTCCCCTGATCTACCAGGTCTGTCAGGCATTCTGCAGCTGTCAGCTCATGGAGGAGTCCAGCACCAGTAGCCTGAATGACCTCTTCTCTTACACAGGCAAAATTCATGATCTCTGCCACCAATAGTTCATTTGACTTTTTTAAATCACAGTGGAAATTGTTCCATAAGCCTAAAACTTATCTGCTGTTAACTTCTTGGGGCAATGTTACTTTGAAATGCATTAAAATTCCCCAGGTAAGAGTTCAAAGTAATCATGTTACTTTTCATGAAAGTGTATAGTAGAGCACATAAAATGCCTACATATTGGGACTGCACTCCAGAAGGGAATTTAACTGCTTTAGGGAACACAAGATCAATGCTATTATTTATAGACGACAGTCTCATTTACAGCAACTTTCTGCAACAAAAGAATAATGTTAAGGAAGATTTACTTTAATTCCCTATATCAATCTGACTTTGGGCAAAAGAAAAAACCAAATTATGAATTTTTCTATATAATACAGGTGTGGAATAGAAACAAAGGGCATTTCAAAATACATTTCCATCTGGTTTTTTTTTATACTGCCTTTAAGCAATTTAATCTTGGGAAAAGAATGAACATTACCCTTTCCACCGCTATGTTTTGTATCTCTTTTTGTGAGACTTCATAACTCACTGTAGCAATGCTGATACCCTTAGAGTATCCTGTATTTGGGAACTATACGAAGCTGAGAGTTCCCTCGTAATCCCACTTGCCCAATACAGGAGAGCAGAAAAGGTATGGTAGCAGTAAAGGGTTTCACATGCGGGCATGGACAAAGAGGCAGGAAGCACCTCATTCATGGTAGCAGCAGCACCCAGCAGAAGGGAGCAATGGCATCAGGGACCATGGCAGGCAGCAACTGTGGGATTTCAACGGGCAGTTCATGTGAACCATACCAACTACTCTGAATTCAAAGTATTATTTGATAAGCAACAACAAAATAATACTTATAGTATATGCCTTGTACTCAAGTTATCAGTGTCTAGGCCCCCCAAAACACAGGATCTCTCAAGCCAGTAAAGAAAAAAAGTTTTTAATCATTTCTATGACTCGCTATAAACAGACTGTCTGACGTCCAGAACTTAGGCAGTAAATTAAGTCATGCAGAACATGCTGGATTTGCTTAACTTAGGGTGCTCATCTGTAAATTACATATGCAGCAGGTCTGGCACATCTACAGCCTGTCAGACTGCACACAGCCATTCTGCTCGCTGGGGCTGTTAGACAGAAACATCCCAGTTTCAAAACGTAAAGAGAAAGAAGCCCTAACAACAGCTCTCTGCTCTCTTCTGCTCTGCAGCATTATGCAGTTCTACTCATCTGCTCAGAAGGAACATTTCCACAGGCTTACTTAACATCACCGACTGTCGAGTCTAAGCATCTTAAATTGTGAAAGATTCTTTACTTTTCTCCTCTTTTCTGCATGCATTTTGTCAGCCCAATACAGGGGGAAAAAAAACCCAAACATATTTTCCTTTCATTGGTCATACTACATAGTAAGTTACATTCAGTTAATAATTAGAAAATTACACTTCACTAACCTATTTGGCTTTCGGATAATAAGAAAGGAAATATTCTTCCTACTCTGTAGACGAGGAGTTGAAAGCCCTTCTTTCAGATACAGCACGAACACTGAATGGACAAGGTTTAGAAACAGAAATTTACCCATTTCACTGCAGAAAAAGCTTCACAGATGACAGCAGAGACCATCAACAGCAATACTACCGAGTCAGCCCTCCATCCTATCTTGGATATTCATCTGCCCTGACCACTGGGCAATGCTTACATCTCCCAGCATGAGCACGTGGTACCCATACACAATATTTCATACTTTACTGTATCAGAGAGTCGCTGTCCTAGGGTTGCAAGTTAAGGCAAGGCCTTTTGCTCCTATTGGCTCTGTGTTGTGGTTAACCTGAACAGGAGTGTCTGCTCCTAGCAGCTTCTGTTGATCTGAAATCAGATACTAGTCAAGCTTTGCATGAAGTTCCCACTGGCATCAAGCGGAACGCGATATGCATTACAAGCCTGAGACACTTTCAGACACAAGCAGACAATACCAACTCTTGACTATGCTGAAAATGTGTTATTCAGATTTGCTGGTTACTGTTAAGAGGTAAGTGCCTAGCAGTGAGATAGCACAGTCACCGTGGCAGCTAAGAGGAGTAAGGCGGAAGAGGCTTTGGTCTCAGAGCAACCTCCGTGCCTGCTCTGTACGGGTAACTACAAACTGGAGAGAGAAGAGTGCAGAAACTCAAACTCAGTCATCTGATTGCCTCTCACTTGCCAGGCAAAGGCAGTTATCTCCTTGTACCCATCTAATAAAGCAAAGATGAACAATAATGTCCTCCCTTTGAAAAATACTGTTACATTCACAGCTGAATGTGAGCGAGTTTGTTTGCTTTGTGGTGATGGTTGTTTTTTTAGATCTTGAGGGCTCCTCTAGCTGCAATAACATTATTCAAAACTGATCACACATACAAGACCTGAACTGAGAAAAGAGTTCATATGAACTAACCGAAAACTGTGCCCTTACTCTCTGAGATCAGTTAGTTAGTATGCGTGCACAGAACATTGGATGCGGTGAACAGCTGAGACACAGAGAGAAATGAAGTCCTATCACAGCATCAGGCTTTTCTTACAGGTACAACACACAACAGGGAGGCCCATCACGGCACAGCCAGCTTTCGCTCAGGGAATCACCACAATGCACAGTCACCATGCTGTGAAGTTGGGGGCCAACAAACAATTCCAAATCCCTACTTAAGTATCTGTGTAACAAGTTCTGAGGACTACCTCGGCCCTCATGGACCTGGTGAATTATCAGCAAGTCCAGCAAACAGTTTCTTAAAATGAAGCATCTGAGTTCTAAAGTCTGCCTGTGCCTGATTTAGACATGCCACTTAGGACATCCTCCTCCTTCTAACTCCTGTCGTTTTTAATATGTGATTGTTCCTCCTGAACAAGAGCCACAGTTTCTCTTTATGATGCTCATTAAAAATGGCAACGTACTACACTATGAGTGTTTCAATTAGGAAGGGGGAGCTAATAACCTTGTGGGGCTCTCTGAAGATGCAAACAACTGTTCTCATTTCACAGCTCACTGATTATTTAGAAACACCAGAAAGTCCTGGAAATAAAATGGCAACAGTTATTAAACTGGTTCTGTTTCATAGCCATTAAGCTTTTCTTATGGCCTAACATGAAAACAACCCTTATGGACAATCAGCTTAGAAGAATGAAATGAGCAGTTCTGACCGACTAACAGATAGGGCTCTTGTTCTTCCCCTTTTGAACTCCTGAACTGCTCTTTCCATTACAGCCAAAAGGGAGTTCACACCGTGCAAATTCTCACCACTTCCACTGACTAGGACTTCCAGCAAACCACCCGATACACAGGACAGCCTAACGCGTAACAGGTCACCTGCAAACACAAAACAAGTTTAATTCATGTGACATCACAGCAGCAAACTGTTCAGTAGCACGTGGGGTCGAACTAGACTCTCTTGAGCTTCCTTGAAGCCTCACAACCACAGCAAAGTCAGTCTGATTCCTAGGGAGGGCTAAGAGTCCTCTGAGCTGGCAGACACCTGCAATGACCATGCCCTAGCAGAGACCGAAAGGAGCTGGAACAGAGCCTTCCATCACAGAGGTGGTGCGCAAAGAACAACAATTTGAGTTCTCCTTACAGACGGTACAGGGGAAAACTCTTTTCCCCTGGCACTGCTGTAATGTTTACAGTCCCTTCACATGTTTATTTACAAAATGGAGCTACAAACCTTGCACATTAATGTTTACCCAACTTATCTTTCAGAGCCTTCTCTCCCACATTTTTTCTTCTACTAGCACTTAGAGAAAATGACTCCTCAGAAATATTTATCTTAATTCTTTTTAATTTGTCTCATAGCTTCTTGCAGTTCTGGAGACTGATAATTGTAAGTGTAGACACTTCGCTAGGTTACAAACACAGCAGTTTTTTCTAAGTTGAAGCATTGCTCATTTTTTAAAGAATCATGGGAAATTATCCCTTGAATTTAATTTATTTTGGCCTTAGCCAAAGGGTTTAATACACTAGAATAAAATAAGTTGGAAGAAAGACATAGAAAAGAAGCTTGTTCAGATCTGAAACAGAGGATCTGAAGTTCAGAAAAGCCTACTCTGACATTGTCCTCCCTTTGTCTTCCCCCAGTTCCGGTCAGGGATCAAACATTAAAAGAAACTTCAGGCAGAGCTTGGGAAGGCCCCAGCAAAATTTTTCTATGTTGCCTAAAACTAGTATTTGCAAAAGAACCGTGGACCAACAGGGACTACTGCCTTTAGGTCCAGCTGTCCTTAACTGGTCTCTATTTGTTCTGCTATCCATACCGACAGAGTGCTCTCAGGAACTCTACCTCTCCAGCATGACAGCTGGGAGCAAGGGTAGAGGAGGGGGGAGCACTGCAGCTCCTGCAAGGAAAAAGAGCACTAGGGCAAAAAGTACATGGTGATTTCGACCACCAGATTGTTCTCTTTTTCCTCCTTCCCCTCAAGTTGCAAAAAACCTCAAATACTCTGATTTGTTAGTTCTCCGAGAGCCAGTGGCCACCTGGACTTGCACGTCTGCAGCATACGTCAGAGGAAAAGGAACAAGCAAAAGGTAGCGTACAGCCCTTGGAGCAGAGCTTCTGTGTGTTCAAACAAATCATCAGTGCACCTCAGACTGAGCCAAAGCACTACCTCCACCGCCTTCAGTACCCTGAGAAACTTTAAAAATGGAAGTTCTGTTTTTCCTGTGGAAGCCACAAGTTTTGTGTTAATTTTGCAGTAGATCTGTACAGTGCAGTAGTTAAAAATTGATCTCTGTATATTAGCCATGGGGGTAAAGGAGAGCAGGCAGAAGAGACAGTTGAAGATTCATGAATTTTGGTCTGCAGGGGTTACCTTGTTTTCTACCTTGATTCCTGAATCACACAGACCTCAAAATCACTTTTAATTACTTCCTCATTAAAAACCTGACTTTTGCTTGAGCCAGAGCCTGCATCTTTGAAATATACAGTCTTGTTCTCTAAATATCAAAAAAATCATAGAAAACTCCCTCCACTCAACCAGATCACATTTTACCTGGGAATAACTTTTGTTCATAAGGCTCTTCTTCCAACCTTCAAATGTCATTCTTTAAATTGAGTAACGTCACTTCTCAAACCTTAAGAAATGACTATGATCATAAATCTTCCTGATCTAGACCGTCATAGCAGGCTTCATCTCACTTAGCTTTAAGTGTCTAACAGACAGTTACCTAAATCCAAGTTAGCTTTGTGTGCTCTCTTCTGCATCAATAATAATAGAAAAGGTCCTTGTGGATGAGATTCATCTGTTATCTTCAGACATCGTGAAGTCTCTGAACATGTCAACTCCAAATTCTTTTACTTAAAACAAGCCTGGAAGAACAGCTTAAGCTGAAACAGCTAATTAGTAGATACTTAAAGCAGAGTGGAGGGGATCCTACCCTTGTTTACAATGCTCAGCAGACTCTGAATGCTTTCACTGGATTAACTCAGTTCAGTTCCTTTGGCCTAAAGCAAGAGTTTTCCTCTCTCAAAAGAAAATACTATTTTAGCTCTCTTTGAGCTCTGTGCTAGGAGTCGTCTGTTTATATGTCCCACAAGGAGACTTGGCTTTTTGGCTAGAGAGGAGCATGCTGGACGCTAATCTATGGCACAAGGGATGCTTTGTTCTTTTCTTTGGGACTGTGATGTACAGTCTTGGCAGCTCTTGCATCCAAACCGACCAAAAGTGGCAACAAAACATTCACACACAGCTGTTAATAGCTAAGGTATTAGGAATCAGTTCAGTAGTCCCTAGTCATTGATACAGTCAATTCCTCAAATCTTACCCAAAAGACTACCAGATTTTTAACTAAAGAGCTGTACTACAGGAGGAGGACCACAGCTTAAGACAAACCCACCAGGATGTCCGGTAAGGCGGCCCGAGGGTAAGACAAAACTCAAGTCTCTTCAGCTGTAGTTGGCTTCCTGGGTTTCAGCAATTAATCTCAGAAAGGACAGTGCTCTTTCATACCTTACCATTTATGGTTACAGAAAACTTTGTAATAGGGAAACTAAGTTAGGAGTTCAGCCACAGTAAAGCAAACCCAGAGAAGTAAAGGAAAGGGGAAAAAAATTACAAATCCCTTTCAGCAGTAAGTTCCACTACTATCCCAAGTCTGTCATATAACAGAAGGATTTTTCATCAGACAGAGAACCATTTCATCAAAAACAGTAAGTATATTTCTAAGCAAGTGTTTTTCTTTGGGAGCATGCAATAGCTTTGGATTTTGAAAAGTGCAGTAGTTTTTGGAAGCAACAATCCTTCTAAATCTGCAGCACTGCAGAGGTCAGCCCAGGCAGCCCGCAGGCTACAGAAAAGTTAAGTTGCTCTCTCTTTTGTAACTGAAAGCAATCTACTTATTCTCCATAACTGTTAACAAAGACAAGGGTAATACTTCCACAAATTCAGAGTCTGCAGCCCATACGAGATGACAGCTTTGATTCATTTTAATGGTTAATACATCTTTGCTCTTCAGAGTTCTGTGGCTTTGGGCATTCAGTGTTCCTTCAGAGTCTGTGCTTGTCTACCCCTAAGTTAGAGAGGAACCAGGTACCTAAACTCCTTCAGGCTCCCCTGAAATCCGCTCTTAAATTGATTCATTCTGTGCAGCCCTATACTGCCTAGAATCCAAAAGAAGCACTTGACAAAGATTTCAGAACTTTTGAACTGAGAAAGTAACTTCTTCCTTCCCTCCCCCCTTTAAGAACCACCAGGTTTAAAGGCTTACAGAATTACTCTTGAACAGCTGCATAGGTTTGTAAACTAAGAAGTTATCTTCTTAAATTCACTCTAGGGTCACATCAGGTAAACAGTTCATTAATAAAGCAAAATGATATAGCATATTTCATAAAACATATGTGGTTATATCATGTTACATAGTCAAAATATTGCTGTTCTAGGTTTCCAAGCGAGATATGAGTACACAGCAGAATCTTCTTTTCTGTGCCCATTTCCATCAAGATTCAGTATCACTTTATTCTGCACCACACACAGTACCTGTGGTCCCAGATGCACTAAGGGGTTCTTAGCAATTTGCAATGAACAAAACCAGTGTTTGCTGCATCAGAACCCCTGGCAAAGGCAGACCTGTTACCAGCAAGAAACACACAGAAATGCTACAGGAGGAAATAGAGGGTGGGGAGAGAAGTAGGTGCCAATGCAAGCATAGTTGTGACTTCAGGCTGACTGTCCAGGGTGTAAGCACTGGGGCAGCTAACGAGAAGAGGATGAGGGCAAGACCAAAACAGAAAGGAAGAATCAAAGCAATGTGAAAATACTCAGGCAAACAGGTAGCACGTGTGAGTGATCAAACTAATTCTATTCAGAGATAGCAATAAATAGGTAAGCTGTACAGCTCTGCCGCAGCGACGTAACCAGTACAGAGCTCGCACTTAAAGAACTAAAAAGTACCATAGTTTTCTGGTGTTGTGAGAATAAAGCAAGGTGACTATTAAGTTGGCACTTAATAGGAGAAAGCAAATGGCTCTTTTGTCTGCAGAGGCAGTAGAGGCCAAAGGGTCCAGATGTCCTCATCACTTTGGAGATGTGGATGACTTGCATCACTCTTGGTGTGATGCAGTATTGGCACTTGATGCTCATCTGAAGCAATACCTAAATGCTCACCAGAAATTCACCAGACAGTGTAGGATAAACCTACTTAAAAAAGACTCGTTCACTGTTAGTGTTTATTCTCAAATTTGAGACAAGGGTTTAGCACCCTTTCTTCAAGTGAGTGAGATTAAGTCATCGGTGCTACTAACACTGCCATACCCTAGTTAAAAGCTGCTTGGAATAGCTCAAGGGAGAGATCCAGATCCAAACTCACAGAGGTCACAGCACTGAAAACTCCTCAAGAGATGGGGAGGAGGTGGCAGAGTCTGCCTGCCGAGTATCAAACAGGTCTGCTAATCGAAGCAGGGGCCTCTATTCCGAACCAGAGCAGATGGCAGCCCTAGGATTATCACCAGCAGCTGTCAATGCAGTGATTATACATTGAAATTGCACAGCTAATGTACTGCATAATTTAACTAGACTGAAGAAGAAGATTAGGGAAAGGGAACATTATGAAAAGATTTGGAGCTTATATTTTCGTCATAATTATGGAGTCACCCCACAATCTTCAGTGCAAAAGATACATTCAGATTTGCTCTTTAAGGCTGGACTAAAGCTCAAGTTATACACTTCAACATCTTCCTGGACCAATAAAGTCTGCTGCAGGGCTTCATTTTTCAAAGATTTAACAATTTTGTCAAAAGAAACACTTAATTAGCTTTTTCAACATTCCTCCCAATGTACACTGACAGAGCTAGAAGACAGAAGAGAAGAATTTTTAATCTGAAAAAAATTAACCGACTAAAAAAATAGGGAAATACCAAATAAATATTTTCCTATATGTCTGTAGCATTGCTGTGTCACGAGAGCCAGAAAATGCAGGTTTTTTGGCACAAGAACATAATATTCATATATGAAAGGAAAAAAGCATATACGGTTTCCTCTTAAATTATTCTGCACATGCATGAAATCTTTATTATTATAGTTACTATTACTAGTAGTATTACAGATTTTTCTGGTCTTCTAAATTTTAAAGCATAAAAAACTGCAGCAGGAAGTACGTAATTCAGTTTTACATTTACGTGTTAATCTGGTGCAGCACCACCAACAGTGATGTGAGCACCTCTGATTTACACTGCTCGAGACTTAGCTGGTTGTTTTTTTATGTTTATAGAAGCACTCAGGGAGATATTTTTAGACAAATCTTTCTTGTTAACATTCTCTGCATAATTTACATGTCCTTATTCTCTGGGGCGGAGCAGACACCTGAACTGGGGGAGCAGAAGCAAACAGGATCACCTAGCAGCCCATGCAGAGAACTAGGGTCAGGCAGCTTAGCAGGTGTCAGGATGAGGGACAACTCCACACAAAATGCTGGGAAAACCTCTGGACCACTGGTGAATTTCCAATTCACACATACAAATTCCTTGTGCGTCTTAAGACGACAGTGTGACAGTTTACGATGATTTGATTAGGAGGATGAGCTTCTGCTGCACACGTGGCTGACATTCAAGCAAACCGATGGGGCAATTACATTTCTGATTATTTGGTTAATAGTCCCACAGTTCTTGTTTTTGAGGTAACAAGGACTCTGATTACCCCACTATTTCTCAGCCTAACTGGGACAGCTATGGTTCATCCAAAACTCGAGTCATTATCAGCACCAGGCCACTAGAAGATTTCCACAAGTCATGGTGGCACTACCCATCTCTAATTTTTCCACAAAACTAATTGGAGATTAACCATTGTTTCTGTTTGTTAGAAGGCTCTTGCAAACAACGCAGGTTTTCACTGGTCTGTCGTTAGCTGTCCCACTTATTACAGGAACTGCCGTTCAGGTGCCACATGGTCTCAGGGCCCGTGCTCCATGGCCCATGATGTTCCTCTATTCCCTTTTCACCCCTGACCAAGCTGCGTAACAAGTAAAGGAGAGGCAGTTTAATATCGATTGGTCTTAAGCTGCCGTGTTGCACGGATTTCCAGTACTGAAAATATTTTTGGATTTCTTTGTCTTTTGAAATGCTATTTCCATTTTCCCCCAACAGAACTATAAGAAACGACAGATGTTTCCAAGGAACCATCCCTACCGACACTGACCCTGGTTTCCTTGCAGGTGCACGTGCCTCAGCACGCGGTTGTATGCAAGCACGCAGGCACAGTGCGAGCATACTGACAGTGTTTGATGCCACAGGTTCTATTTATAGCCCCATAGAACAAGAAAAACAATACAGGCTTATTTAAGGGCATTAGCTCACATTCTGCACTGAAGTCAAATGCCAGTGAGCAGGTAAGCTTCATCTTATGGTAATTTCCAACTTAAGATGCTTCTTACAAGGTCAGTGAATTATACGTCATCATCAGAAAAACAATTCCCTTCAAAATGCTGTATGGATATTGATGGTTTATTTAAAATGGAATTAAATATGGAACTGGACAAAATTCAGCATTCCAAGCACAGCCTCTTTTGTTCCTAGGGATGCCTCAGAATAGCCTTTAATTTTGATATCATGTAGTAGCAACTTTGAAATATATACTTAAATTCTGTAACTACCCTGGAGTTATACTAAATGACCAAAGCTGTTTTACTGTCCATATTTTTACTGTTAATAACAGTGACTTTCCAGTGTTAGAGTAGTCTAAGACTAGTAGCATTTCAATATGTAAATACTTTCTTCCTTTGATCATTAAACAGTCAAAGTAAGGCACTTTAACCAGTGAAAAACAGAAGAAAACTACACTGATTATATTCACATTCTTTCTTTCAAAAGCTGATGGTGTCTTCTCCTCCTCTTTCAAACTCTGTGCTGTTCCCCACTCCCAGTAACAACACAGTTCTGCCAGCCTGGGGCAGCTGGAGATCATCACTCATGGTTAACCTGAAGGGCCTATTTGCTAACTTTGCCTTGTGCTTGCCTCAGACTGCAGCTAAACTTAAATCTTGGTGTTTGCTCCATTGCTTAGCTGAACACAGGGGGTTTAGGCAGGGACCACAGCATCCTGAAGGCCAGCCACTGAGGAGAACCTCTAAATAGCTGCACACACCCAAGCCTGAAACCCTGAAAGTGCATCCGCTGCTTCTTGAAGCTGTGCACCACTGCACATGAGAACAGGACTGAAACCCGCTTCAGTATGTACGTAATGTATTTGCCTCTCTCTCCTCCTACTCTGCTTTCCTCCCTTCTCCCAAACACACCCACACGAATCTTGCCCGGCTTACCATTTGACATAACTATGGCTTGCACCATGTTTTAATGAAACAAAGCCCACAAACCTCCAGTACCAGCTGTCAGAGCAGCAGCTACTGGTGATGGGTTGAACTCTCACTGATTGGTATGGCTCATTTATGTATTACTCCTATACAACAGTCATAATGATGTGGAAACACAGCAACTATTTTCAGATTCTCTTTATGAAAGCACTAGCAAGATAATTTAAAATACTGACAAGGGAGTGGGGGGACAATGCTGGTTGCTCCTGATCTCAGACAGTACTGCCTAGGAGCCACCCGGCATGAAACCAACACATCACAGCTCACGCTCTGCCATCAGCACCAGCAGCAGTCCCGACCCTGTGTGCAGGGTGAGACAAGAGCAGATCCAACTGCTGTGTTTCCTAATCCTGTTCTGTTGTGTTTGGTGGCATCGTACTACATCTGTTTGGAAAATGAAGTTATTTGATTAGGTCTTGAGTGTTCCTGAATCAAAAAGGCTAACCAATAGAAGTCAGAACTAAGCATCTAAAATGTTACATTCTAAGTTATTTCAGCTCTTTTGGAATAAGACAACCACATTTCAGACTAATCCAGAAAAGGCATACTCTTAAAAAGGACTCTACTGTGGGAAGATTTTCCCTTCATGAAGCCTTTATCAATACACAAACACAACATCTCTTCAGAGAAGCAGCAAGATAAAATAGATTGTCTTCAGCCTTAATTCAATTAGGCTTTTAACAGAACTCGCCCCCAAAGTCATCAGGTTTTCCTACCCCATCTCTCAGCCTCTCCACACACACACTTGTTAAAGTACTATACAGTAAATACTAGAAAGTAAAAATGGAGTCTACTGATAACAAAAAACACAGTAACTTTTTTTAAAATCTAGTTTTTGCAAAGGTGGGACTGTTCCTCCATGGGATATATTATAATTCAGAAACCTGTTACATAACTGCGATTCCTGTAGCCAATCCTAATCATGTTTTCCATCTCCTTTCTGTATTTTATTCCAGAAAGAGACTGTTCGGGTTTCACAACTGAATCATGCTGGCAAAAAAGCTGGTGACTGCACAGAAACGAGGGGAGACAAGAGCCCTGTGCCTGGGGCTGGGAATGGTCGCGTGCTCCATGATGATATATTTTTTTATTGGGATCACCGTTGTGCCATTCCACACTAAAAGGTAATAACAGCCATTTGTTTATAAATACAAAGCTATTCCTTTTTCCTGTCAGCAAATACAATTACTAAAAGTGCCAGAATACATTAGTACATTTGATATGTTCTTGAAGAGCTCCGAATAATTTAAGACAGAAGAAAAGAGAAAGAAAAAAGTGAGCTGAGACATCCTCAGGCATTTAGAGACAAGCACAAGAAAGAGGGAACGATCATCTTCAGGTCTAGAATGAGAACAGACTAAGCCAAAACATTTACTATGAAAGCATGTAAAATAAAAACCAACCATGCATACTGAAGCTTGATAATGGAAAGCTAATTTTTGCATAAACAAAAAGAAAAAAAGCTTTTCCACATGTAGGAGGATGTGTTATTTTTAATAAGACTATAAAAACTTGAGCAGAAGTAGACACGGTAGAATTGTTCAGTCGAGCAACTAGCATCTTCAACAGCCCCATCTACCACAGCAAATGTTGCAGGATACAAAGAATGCTGAAGAAGTTACTATTTCCCAGATTTGCATTTCATTTTGCAACAAAAACAAAGTAACACGATGAAGAATGCAGGTCAGTTTTTCATGCTTGAAGATTTTGATGAAGTACACCCACTTCATTCTTCTTACTAAGAGCACCTTTGAGCCCAACAATGTTTGAAAAAGCATTACCTTTAAAAAGAGTAATTCACATTTACTTATTTTCCAGCCTCCAGATTTCATTACAAAAGACATCTGCTTGTAAAAAGATTAAGAACTAGAGTGAAACTATTTTTTTTTGCTACCAAAATGTACTGTCATAAGCAAAAGCTTGCTATGCTATCACTAATAAAAGAGTAACTCTTGAGAAAAAGGGGTAAGAGCAAAAAATTAACTGTTCCTAGACAAAATTCTGCTACTTATTCATGCAAAAGGTCCACGTAATAAAGAAAAGAAGGGGGAAAAACATGGGAACTGATGTGAGTTCTGAGAATTATTGAACAAAATTTGTTAAAATATCTGAGACACCAAGTGTACTGCTCTTCAAATATTTACCACCAAACACCAAAATCCACAGCAATTCTTCTTTCTTGAATAATACTTGAAGCTGATTACAGATAGGATTAGAATCTAGCTTCCAACCACCGAATGCATAACAAACAGCACCACTACCTCCACAAATACTTTCCGGCCCTGCTTTCCCATGGCAGCCCTTCTCCAGGCAAAGCCACCACTTCAGGGTGGGCAGAGAGGACTGAGTGGCTGTGACCTCCACCCATGGCACCACATACAGCTGACACACACAGAATGCACCCCCAGCACACAACTCACGACAGACACTGCTAATGCTTTTATAAGCAATACCTTTTGGTTTGTTTTTTGTAGTGTTTGGACAACAGAAACTATATGCAAGTTACTCAAAGTCAACATCAAGGACCAAGTGCTCTGCCCAAACAGCGAAGGCTCTGAGGATGTCTTTCCTTACCCCTGCCTACAAGTGTGGGTTAATTTGACAGCCTGTGGAAAAGAGGTTATGCTGTATGAGATGGAGGATACACTGGAAAGAAATCCTAAGGTACTTACAATACAGACCGAATAATGCCTCTCCTCTGCTGTCTAAAACCTTTGGGGCGAAGGGGAGACTGTTTTTAAACCTAGCAGCAGAGTAGGAGTTGTTCATCTTTTCCATGTTTATGTTGGTGCTTAGACCAGGGTATTTTTTAAATATTCCAGAAGTTATACAGTTTGGAATTTTGTTATAAACATCACATCAAACATTAACACTTGTTAAGAAATTATATCAACTAAACATGAATATTTAACATTTATGAACATTAAAAATATCTAAGACTCCACACAAGACCAACGGTGAGAAATAGTTTATAAACTGTGGTTTGCTAGTTGCTCATTGAAATATCATAGGAAAGATGTGAAGCTACCACCTGTCCACAGTAAGAGCTCAAATCAGAATTTTACTTCCATTTTAGGTGTGTGATATGAAACAGGGAATAAAGAAAGCAGAGAAAGGAGAAATGAGGGTACTGTTGGAAACATTATGCACGTTAGACAGAAATGAGAAACAAATCAGTAATTTCAGATGACGATCATTCAGAAAACTCATTTGTCTTTGGGTTGGCCTGTTTCCGGCCAGCAAAGCAGCAGAAACCTGGGCTCACGGAGAAAGCAGTGGCACTGCAGGAAGCACCCATGCTGGGTATTGCATTGTATAGAAGTCCCGTGGCCAGTCCTTTAAGGGATCTGTGTGCCAGAGGGTGAGTGCAGACCATGGGTGGGACAGAAGTGTGAGTGCACAGTATCCTTTTAGCTTTAGAGGTGTATCAAAACTTAGGGAAGGGGGAAAAGTAGGGCGTTATCCTTTTGTTCCCACCAGTGTTTCCACTTGGGAATCAGCAAAGCACTCAAAATTTTCAGGCTTGCTCCTCCTGCAACCACAAGTGTCCCTACAGCGATGTTGTCCCAAAGAAGGTCAGTTCCCTTCAGTTCCAAACCCACAAATATTTCAGAGGTTTTATTCCAGATCCAAACTCTCTAAGGGGACAAAATTGAAATTCAGATCTTGGATGCCCAAGACATAAGCGCTTTCAGAATCCAAACAAAACATGCTTAGACTACAAGTGCTCATCATCTTAAAGAAATCATATAGGTGAGAGTTTCACACAGCACAAACACAAGAGCATCAACTCAAGCTGAAGAGAATTTTGCTAGCTAATGCCTGTCTGTATACCTACTGTCTCGGGGACAGCTACGTACAAAGCAATGGCAAAACAGAAATTATCCACTGGAGATTTAAACAAGAGTCTTGTTCAGTGCAAGAGGAGGTAATTTGCTGATTTCCTGCTACTGTTTTGGTTTCTGCAAGCATAAGCTTTCAGGTCAGGGGCCTTCCCCTTCTCACTCTGGCCAGTTCCAGCTTCAAAAACACCTAAGCATTATTATGTAGGCAAAATAATACTGCAGAAAAGAAACTGTTGTGAGCAACAGCAACAACAGAAGTGCTTCAAAGTCCAATATTTTCGCACTGAAAACTAAATACCTTAGTGTTATTAATACAGGTCAAAACAATTCTGTCTTATGAGAAGTAGGAAGCCTCCAACAGCCATGTTTTCCACTTATTTTTTGACTAGTGCCAACCAGAGGCTCACAGTGAAGCAGCTTTGTTTTCCTGCACGCTGACAAGTCAGTTGTGAACTTCTGCCCAGCTCCCACCTTCCTGCTGTGGTGGTACCTGAAGCTCGGCACTGTAATAATGAAGTGACAGTCTTAAAGACTGCAGCTTTATTTTGAGCACATAGGTATTAGTGGTTTCCAACATGACTCCAATCTGTAGACCTGTAGACAGGGGGTGTAGACACACTGACAGAAACAGGGAAGCAAGGAACATGGGTATGGACGTACGGGAACCGAGCCGATCACCAGGAACACTAGCCAAACCACAGGCTTTTCTGACAGTACTAGCCTGCCTGAGTTTAAGCATCTGACTTTACTACTAACCTGGTATTAGAGTATGTTACAGTGAATCACCTTGATTTCTTATTCCAGTGCTCGTACGTCCCAGACAAGTTGAAGAACTCTGAAGAAGTTAAAGCGCTAATAGAAAAAATCACAAGTAATTTCAAAAAATACCCGACTTTCCCATGCTACTATGACCCAGGAGGAACGCAGACCAATGTCATCTTAAGCAGACTTTATACCCCAAAAAACCTCCTCTTTGCTTTCCTTTGGCCTACCCTCATGTTTACCGGGGGATGTCTGATTATTTTTCTGGTAAAAATTAGTCAGTATGTTTCCGTTCTTTCTGCTTGGCAGTAGAGAAATAAATACCTAGCATAGACTGTTTTAAGATATTAAAGCACCTTTGTTCTGCCTGTCTTACCTACATTTTGTGACTTTTAACATAGCAAGCGTCAATCCAAGGGCAAGCATTCCAGAAAAACTTTTCATCATGATCAGCAAATCAAAATTAGACCAGGAGAGTATAAAACAGCAGTTATGAACATCAGCAACTCTCTAAATGCACAGTCTAGCTGGTTATCCATCAGAAAGCTACAAGAGGAAAAATGCCCTGCTCTAGCGCTTACAATTCAGACAGTGTAAGGGGGGGCTGTATATTCCAAATGAAAACAGCTGGTGCAGAGGAACAACCACACACAAATTAGGAAACTCCAGCTTTTCTGGATGTCAAACTCATCTCCCTCTTTTGCCCCAATGAAACAGGGAATTTAAATGCAAAAAAAGCCAAATACTCTACACACAAAATGTAAAGGCACCACAGAAGTCTGTTCTTGTTCGTAAGAAATGCTTTGCCCACGTATACAGTGCTGATTAAGTTCTATATTTGAGAAAGGTTGAAGTCATAGATACTCTTTCCTTCACACTTCCACTTTCTCTTGAAGTTGAAACTAAGTTTTAACAGTGTGCCAGGCTGCTGAATTACTCTTGAGCTTTTGTAAACATTTTTCTACTGTTTTTCCATCTGCAAAAGTTGTAATTCACTAGAGATTGAAGTTTTAATAACACTGTCTATGCTTCTTACAGCAGCATGCAAGGAGCTATATAGCCTTTAGGACTTTTTGTTTGGTTGGTTTTTATTTTTAATATTATCAGATCATACCATTGAGTCTACAATAAACTTAATAAATAAAATGCTCTTTTTTTGACATCCAGCAAAACACTTCCTATGAGAAGCACTTCAGTACAAGCAATGGCCATTGCAGCGACAGATGTACACAACTCAGTTTCGCAGGGCAAAGTAGATGATCAAGGTTTCTATTACAGCATTAAAACTCCTGCCAGGGAACAAGAAGTGGGAGTACAAGCAGCTGGAGATTAAATTCATGCTTGAAATCTGTTTGACTACACATAGCTTCCACCAGTGTTGATGCTTAGAGCACAGTAATAGTGCTTGAGCCAACTGGAACATACAAGGAACACAGGAAGAATGGGGATAGATTTTTGACCTCAGCGAATACTTCAGTTGTGCAGGCACATTATATATCTATCCATATGAATAACAATGTTTTGCTGAAACTATTAAAAGTCCTATTTTTCAAGTGCTGGGCAGAGATTCTCATTAGTAGATTTTCTTCTTGATGTCATATCAGGCTTGGACATGGTGATTCTAGTGTTGGAAGATGAAAGAGAACAAAAGCTCCAGCACTATTCTTGAGGGAACTAGCATCTCTCCTAGGCACAAAAAAACCAAAGATTTGCAAAAGTTTGTAAAATGAAGCTTATCCCATAAATGGGAAGCTATTTTTCTGGATGAGAAAGACTCATCTTTCATGAGCTTTTAATAAGATCACCTTTCTCCAACTTTGATGAGGTGGTGACAATGGCAGCTTAAGAGGAACCTGTAGGACACTGGTTTCCAAGAAGCCACCTAGGAGTTTCTAGCATGTTCTTTACGTCCCTAAACAACAGCAGGTACCTTTTGGCTACCCGAGACAATTTTGATTTAAGTATCCTGCTTATGATGCTATTTTTATTACCTGGTCCTCAAAGCAGCAACAAGCCAGTTAACAGAGAAGATTCTGGTCCACAAAGATTCGTCACTCATTGCATAAACTCACTGCACTTGACAACAAAATACCTTCCAAAAGAGTAACTGTACTTTGTTCTTAGTTTGGGGGGTTTCAGCTTGTTTTAGTCAGTTGGTTTGGGGCTGGGTGGGTTGTTTGTTTTCGGTTTGGTTTGGTTTTTAGTAAGAAAATGAGGAAAACCCTTTACAAAACCAATTTGGGGTATCTAGACTATTCACTATTCAGAATCCATACAACACAATTCAGATATTTTACTTCTGGCAATTGCCATAATCAGGAAAAGAGCATTTTAGAGTAATTGGATGACTCTAAATTTACAAGCTGGCTTCAAGTTCAAAAAAGATTTTTAAGACAGCAAAAATAATGGTAGGTATTGACTGGAGGCGTTCACAATACAAAGGGTTGGCGGCTGGCACAATGGGTGTAGGTCAGCCATACAAACCCCATGAAAGAAACAAATTTGGACTATAAATTCTTAACTGTTCTCGGACTAAAACTGGGAACTGTCTCAGAAGTTCCAGGGCACAGGGGAACGGAACATCAGAAGCTCTGCAGAGCAAACTGCAGTTTCCTTTTTCCTCCTGAAGTATTTGTAAACAGTAAAAAAAGCAATGAATGAATATAATAGGGTGGGGGTTGTTGTTTAGTTCTCCTGGAGCAAGGTTTCTATAACACATTCATTGAAGCTGATGCACAGTGAAACTGGGGAGCTGCAATGTTAGACCCCAATTGTCCACACACTCTCAAGGGCAGTAACAGAAAAGAAAAAGATAGCAAAGCTCAGATAAAGGTGGCTACACTCAACTTCCACTTAAAATAGTCAGGGAAATACAGATTAAGGGAAGTATATATTTATTATTATGTTCCACTAGGAGAGATAGCAATGAACACAAAATCTTGTAAAAACTGAAGGGCTGACAAGATGTTTTTTCAAAGCTTCCTAAAAATATCCATACAGCTCTTAAATAAATACAAGTAGTCTCATTACACCCTGCACTTC
>NW_010421765.1:0-29755 GCF_000710305.1 Buceros rhinoceros silvestris | reverse complement strand
TTTCCCTAGAAGTGTCATATGACATTTGCACAGAAATTAAACTGACATATGGGTAAATACACTCACACTGCCATACCCAAACCTGCACAGGTATGTTCCCTCTTCTTTGATCGCATATCTCTAGCTACAATAAATTTAAAAAAAAAATTGACGTTGTCTTTGGTAGGTAAGTGTTACCATAATTGCCTTATCCAGGAAAACGAACTTGTTAAAAAGACGCACATTCTACCTCTTACCTCTTATAATTCCAGGCAGACTTTCAGAAAGGCTCAGTACACCAAACAAGTGATTTTGCATTCAGCACCCAGAGCAAGTAAGGAGAGCACCTGAAAATACTTCAACTTCAGCCAAAAGATAACAAGATTAGAATTACAGATGGGGGGCAGGAGAGAGTTGTTTGTAAGTAGCTCTTTTTAGCTTGTAGCTCTTCAGTAAAAGTATTGGTACACTTGGAACAAGATGACCTGAACAAAGTAAAAACAGGCCATCTAGTCCAAGCAAACTCAAGGCCATTCTCTTAGAAACTCTTTGATCAGTCTTTAAATAATGCCATTCATATGCTTTAAAGACTACTGAGACAGCACAATGTCTCAAAGAGGTGTTTCCAGAAACAAGCTCGAAGATAGAGGTTGAGCAAAAGAATCACGTTTGATGCATCTATTGGCTTATAGCTTGTTAAAGCACTGCAGTTCTCTCACTGCTGGAACATTTCAAAACATCAGACATGCTTATTTGTCAAATAAATAAAGAAATCCTGACTTCCTTTTGGAGAATACTCTTGATAATCACATGACCTCAAAGTCAACAGGGCTGTGAGCCCCAGCTGCCTGAACCCCCAGGACAAGACAATCCACAGAAAATAATTACCACCTCTTGACTCATGAAATCATTGCAATGAACAAATACCTCCAATTACTCTTATGCTATGTAGACTGACAGCAAGATGATGGCTGGACAAGCCTCGGAACTGAATTACACCAATTTGGGGAGAGGAAATCTCAACATCCATGACTGAATCTTGCATAGCCAGAACACCATGAAGCTTGTTCCTACTGCAGCCTATAAAACCAACAGTTGGGATGAAACAGGTAAACAATGTGCATAAATAAACTACTTGGCCTGTCTAGGGTTTCGGCACCACAGCTTTTGCCTTTACTGCACTTTTTTTTTTAAAGACTATATTAAACTTGTTACATAGAGGTACATGTGAGTAAATATTTGCAGCCTTTACTTAAACCTACTGCTATTTTTTTCCTGTGATCCTGAAGCCAGTGACAGGAGTAGGGGAACCAACACCCTTTCCTCCTTTCCTCCGTATCTGTCAATAGTTGGAAAACCAGGGAGTTACAGCCGCAAAACCCAGATGCCAGGTTAACGAGGGAGAACCAAACTCCAAAAGGTGAGGGAAGTGAAGTGACAGAGAGATCACAGCAACAGCTGATCAAGATTCCTCTTCCTCCAGCTCTCACCTTATCATATCACACTTTTTGTCTTGGACTTTACACAAAAGAAAGCCAGCCCTTTAACAGAATACTCAAGTGGCTGTGTTGGGGAACTTGAGTTTTGTTTTTTTAAGTCTCCTTAAAAAAAAAAAATGCATGTTTATCAGACAGTGACAACAGAAATGAAACCTGTATGACAAATTCTGTATCAAGCAATTAATTCAGAATTCAGCATTGAGGCAGCTGCATAAAGACATCCATTTATAGAAGCTTTAAAACTGCTTATAGAAGTTTTAGTCTGTCTTTCCACAGATAAAAATTTGAAGTCTCCATTGTTCCTTTTATAGCTACTGATGTTCCCCTCTATAGCCACTGAAACGGTTCTTCATGCCTCAGGAGTCGTTCTTCATGCTTCACTAGCTAATAGGAAATAATTCATTGCCTTCTTGACTGCTTTCAGTAGAGCAATGAAATAGCACCAATGACTAGAACTTTGAAAAGTGTTAAAATATGGTACAATCAATCAAATTACCTAAACCTGAATTACGTATCATTTAGTCTCCAGAAGCGGCACATTAATGTGGAGACTCAAGGACACACCCATACCTCAAGAGAAGAATTTGGGGTTCTCCATGGTCGAAGTCCTAACTGTTGTTTGAATCTTGCCCAAAGAATTCCATACAACCAAATACTTTAGCTGGGAAGAATCAAGCCATCCTGGCAGGACTGAGGTTACAGACCTATACTATTGTACCCCGCCATCATCCACAAAGCATTCTCAACTTTCCAGCGCCCTTGCACTGTACTTTGGGGCAGATTAGCTGGCCTGAGAACAAGACAAAATTGCCCACCTAACTGTAATGGTTCCTGGCAGTTTCTAGTCTGTAAAGCTGTAACTGTGTGGCACTCAAGTCTTTCCCAGAACACTAGAATACTCTGCCAACCCCTCACATGAACTCTGAGTGCAAGCTTCAGAACTGATTCATGAAAGGTGACTTTCTTTATCCACCCCCCCCAAATGTCCACCTTAAGGGGCATGAGTGCATTTTCTGAATGAATCCAGTTCTATAAACGTTCCCCACTGGCCATGCTTTAAGCACAGGACATCTTGGCTTTGGTCTTAACATAGCAGTGTTTATTAGAAGACTGGGTCTGCTGTTGGACATGAGGAACACAAAGTGTATTTTTGGCTCAGATGCGAGCCATGTATGTAAACTGGGCAACATAGCTCAGCCTGCAGCACGGTGAGCGTGAGTTCAGAGCAGCCATCCCTTGTACCTCACAGCAATGAGAAATAACAGTGTCAACTGTGCTGTTACTGCTGATTCCAGCAGAAGCATCAGTATTTAATTGACTCGGAGCTGACTCATTGAGTCAGTGGCAGCTTCAGGCCAGGGCTGCTGAATGACATCTCATTGTTACCAGAGGTCAAGGAGGTATTGAATGCAGATGATCAAATTCCAGGCTGAAACATCTACCTCCCAGAAGTCATATACCAAATTAGGTTCAGAAAACCATAAAACTATTTGGTCCTTTTAACAGCTAAAACATCAGTTGCTTTTCCAGGGAATTTTAATATGCTCTACATAACTAGTAATAGAGAAACCTGCACATAGAAAGGAGCTCACAGAGAGAGGCACAGATTACACTGAACTGGCAAGGCAGACCAAAGCTGAGAAAGGGATTTAAGGCAATGGAGTCAAGAAACTGCTGGGATAATATCACACTACTAGTCTCATAAATGAGGCTTAAGGTAAGAGGATAAAAACCAGATGCTTCACTGGTAGACTTTACTATAGCATAGACAAATTAATGTAAAAAGAGTTAGCACCATATCTGAGTTATAGACTGTGTTGAAAAAGCCAAAACATTACTAATTTGTTTCAGAATGACAGTTATCAAGTTTGCTTAAAGCTACTAAAAAATCCTAAATAATTCAGTTAGTACTGGAGGATAATTAAAATGCATTTAAAGTCAACAAACATACAACATCTACATGACAAAACTGTTTTGTTTGGGTGTTTTTTCCCCACCCAAATATTCTCTACACAACACTGTCCCTAAGAGCAAGATGCTTTCAGAAGCATTGAAATATTTTTCCACAGCTAAAGAGCACATAAGCACTGTGGACGTTCTGGAAACCTTCAAGAGAAATACAAGAATGGTAAAAGTCACATAACGCTGTCACCAATAGACTCCAGTGTCAGAAATGTGCTCTCTTCCAGATGAAAAAAGTCCTGCACAAATCTGTTAAAACAAAGTAGCCCAAAAATGCAAACAAGACATAGAAAAGCCTTTTAAAAAGGCAATAAAAATGCCAACTGACAAGAAAAAGCCCCCTGCTATTGGTATTTGTAGGTAAGTGGTTTGGGAATGGACAATTTAGGGAAGTTTTAAGCAAGTTGGGGTTTTTTGCTAGTGGTGGTTGTTTTGTTTTAAGTTTAAAAAAAAAATGAACCTTTCAGACAAGGTGAGTAATCAAATTCTCTCTCTTGTCACATAACAGACCTTCCCCATCACAAGTCGTGATGGAACCTGCAGGGTCCAGGACAACTGACCAAGCCACAGCCTGCGCCTTGAGTGAACCACAACTGATTGCAGGCTGCTGGCTAGGTACCCTATGCACAAAAGGATCCAAACTCTGGATTCCATTATGTAAACATGTGGTTGTCAGCATATGACACCTAATAACTGAAGCTCCCTCAGTCCCCAGCCACTTAGAAAACTTCCTAATGAATGACGAGCTCTTGTAGCCTCATAGTCTCTTAAAAGTTCAATGAATGGGTCAATACAGGAAGTCTGATGCCCAGCTGGTTCTTCGCTGGAAAGCAGGAATTTTGTTTTTAACTTATGAATAAACATATACAACAGCTGTTTCAGAACATGATTAACGACATGTTTGTACCATTATTTTGTATTCTGAAAGTCAGCACTGTAGGTTCATGTTTGCACAGAATTTATCTACATGGAAATGCAGCAAATCACCCATTCAGCTGACATTTAAAGTCTCTCAGATGGTGTTGAGAGACAGTATTTTATACAGCTTTAAAACATCAAGACTCTGAGGAAGGCTAGTATGAAAGAGAAATGAAATTTAAAGACTCCAACTGATGACACTTCATGATCTCAAATCATAGCAATGTACAGGAATATACTTAATGCCTATTAAGGTTAGAAAAATTACCCTCAGTATTAAAATGAATTCAAAACAAGAAAAATCAAGAGAGAAAGTGCAATTCTGCTGCCCTCATCTCCAACTCAACCTAATTCCATGTCAAAAGCAGACACTGGAACCTGACTGCAGTAGTCAGAAATGAGATTCAGAAATTAAGACTTTTTATCTGACTGCAAGAAATGAAGGTACCAATCCCAGCTGTAAGAATTAACATATGCTTTTTTTCAGCATTCAAGAGCTAAGTGACTAAAAGACACAATTAATTCCTTGAGACCATTCCCAGGTGTCTCACCATGGTTGAAAGAAGCAATTTCGTACAGGAGAACAGTGCATACAGCAGTCAGCATCCACCTTTTATTTCCCAGTACCTGGAGATACAAGCAAAACTTAGTCATTACTGCAGTGTGACTGTGCTTCCTCCTAAGTCCTACCCAAGGGAGACTACCTCATAGCACTATCTAGAGGCCAGTTTACAACAAAATGAGAACAGCTCAAAAACAGAACAAGAGATTCACTTTGCTGGAAGCAACAGGGTTAAGAGGGGAAAAAAAAACCCAAACAATAAAACAAACAAAACAATCTCCCACCCCAAGCAAACAAAAAACCCCCAACAAATCAAAACCTCCTAAAACCACAACCATAAACCCACCAGACATCTCATTATATGTCCATATAATCACTGACAAGCTGGGGATAAGAAAAGGTTAGGAAAAGGATTAAAAATATGAGAGTAAAATTATCACTAGTAAATTAATTAGTTAAAAGCACTTTGGAGGCTTAGTTTTAAGAGCTCAGACATCACCAACAGAAGGAAAAAAAAACTCTAACCTTCCCGTGGAATGCTACTAATTTTTGTATGATCCTGAATACTAACAGAATATTTATTCTATAAAGTAGTATGGAGCTCTCATGCTCCTAATCCCAGTTTCTGACAATTCACCTCAGCAGCTGTATGGAAACAGAGTCCCCTGCTGCACACACCTCACCAGAGCAAGGGCTCACCAGGTTTAGCTGACAGCAGAGCTGGGTGACATATTTAAACAGATTTTTTTTAAATGGACTTTTCAATATATGATATTTCCTTACTTTGGTTATAAAGTGCCAGGTATAGCAGATAAAAAAAAAAAAAACAAATAAAGCAGCAGTGCATCTCCTGTTTCCAGCTAGGAAGTTTTGCTAAAGAAAGTGCAAGTGGGGAGTTTCGTTCGTTTTGCTGGGAGGGTTTACATATTTGATTGTAGCTGGGGAGGGGTATACTGCTTTTGGGTGGGCAGAGAAGGGTGAGGGGGAAATAATTTCAAAATTGGCTCATCTCTCAAACAGTTAGGCTTTTTTCCCCCCATAACTTACTCTATTCTCATTCTGTCAGGAAAGTCAGCCTGGTCGGCCATGCATTCTCTTTTCTCCACACCATGTTACAGACACAGTAAACACTTTTCCCAAGTCTCCCCTGTTCTCCGAAACAGATTCTAACAGCTAAAATGCTGCAGAGATTTAGCGCTCAATAGTGATTTTCATCAGGCAATATGAATTCAACCGTGTCTGACTTATCTAAATATTTTTTAGCCATTGAGCCCCTCTGCGCTTCTCTTCCCTTGTGGCAATTAATTGTATGAAGCAACAGGTCACATAAACTGTTTTTTTGTTTGCTTTTTTTAAAGGCTAAAGGAACAATCAGTCATTACTTCAGCCCTGAGCCACTCTGTGCTCACAATCCTTGTCTTTTGTCTTTATAATTTCCAGTGTATTTTTAGACTCTGTTACTGCCATCTCTTAAGTTCCTTGCCAGTTGTACTAACTCAGTCCTCACCTTGGCCTCACTGCTCTTATCCCACCATGCTTCCACTGTTTCACCTGTATTAGTCTCTTACAAGTGCTTATCTTCCCGGACAACCAGGATCATTGCCTGCCATTTCCAGCAGTGCCCAACTTTCTTAATATTATCTTCCCAAAAGACAACGTAACAGCTTCCCAAGCATGCTGAAAACTGATTTGAGGCCCATTATTCTCATACTGCTACTTCTCTCCTTTCTTCATGTAAGACTGTGAACTCCATCATTCATCCAACACTGCCACCCTCCCTCAGTCCTTCCTAAAATCATGCACTTCTGAACAAAGAAAAGTGATATTTGGTTTATTAGTAAATTCTTTAACTTTACCTGCATCTAGCATTATCTATTGTACTATAATAACAAATCCACTACCTGACTGACATAATCATAAAGTGCTATTTATTATCTGCAGTATGATTACGGCCAGTAAAAAAATACTGACTTTTGATGAAGACAAAACAGAAAGACCAGAATGAAACACGTATTTCAAAGAGATCAAAGGGATCTGCAGATACCGCACTCTGGCAAAGTAAAATTTAATGGCTGAACAATACAAACTGGTGTTTAGCAATCTTTTTGGTTTCATAATGAGAAAAAAATTAGTAACAGCCGCTTCAGCTGATGACAGAGGACTACTCTGCTGACAGATCCAAGAACCTCAAGATCCAGCTAGTGTACAACTAACTCCAATACTTTTAACTCCCTTATCTGGACCTGTAGTAATAAATGGAATATTTAGCTTTTGGATATGGTAGAATAGTGCTTGAATACTGCCAGTAGCAATCCTTTAGTGTAACACCACACGTACACCATAACAGCCCAAATGCCTCCACCTCCCCAGCCGCTCTGCACCTCTCATCACACCACTGTAAACAACATTTTTGGCCGAAGTTACAAGTGGGCTGTAAGACACATTTGGCTTAAGGAATATTAATTTGCTCTGCAGTTCCATTAAAACTATGGACACGGCTGAAGAGATAAGCAGAACTCATACTGAGTTTTCATCAGAGACTGATGAGCATAGCCTGTATTTCAATACTTTAACGGTGAAAATAGTGGGATTTTTCTTTGGCAGAAACAAATCGGAGCCTTGCCTTCCCTAGGCAGGCGGAACTGGAGCTATCCATTTTTTTTGCACTCTCTTCTCTCTACTCTAATTTATCTCTCTCTTTTGTGCGGTTTGCTTTTGCACCAATTTGTTCTGTTCTCTAAGTTTTCTGAGTTCAATAACTTCCCTGCATTTCATAAGGAAATTCAGGCTCTAAGTTCCAAAGGAAGGTATCCACAATGCCGTTCAACAATATGCAAGGAAAATAGGTGAATAAAGGGTGTATGTGAAAGACAAACTGCAATGAGAGAAGTTTGTATTTCACAAGACAACTCTTAGGGGATGTTGTAGAAATTTACCATTTAACACATAAATATACCAAATCAGTCCAATTTTGTCCCTCTGGTCTTTTATTCTCTTAAAGTCTCGTTTTAATGAAGGTAACAGTCAATAAATCTGACTTGAAAAACACAAGCCAGTTCAAATTAGATTTAGAAAAAAACTATTGCATTGAATTCAGAAAATAAGAAAGAATTCTTAACCTTTTTATAGCTTTTAGCCATATATCACCATTTTCAGAAGACTCATCTTACTTCAGTTTGCTTTTGCATACAGCACTAGTGAATCCCAGTGAAACACTCCTCTAACACTTCACTCAATAGGACGAGGAGTCAGCCGTGTGTCAGACAAGCAATGCAGCCTCTTGCCATGATGTGATCAGCATTTTCCTCTGTAACTCAGATCATTTCCCTCGCACTTTCTCCCCCCCAAAAGAAAAACAGTAACTACTATACCTGCTCTGCATATGACAAGGCTAATCAACCCAACCAATTAAAATGCACTTTTCTCTGAAGCAAACCTTGAAGCCTACCATTAATCATGACTATTTCCACATGAAATCTCAACTTCCATTTCTAATCTTTTCCGCTTTACTGCTGCAGTGTCATTTGAAACATGATATTGCTGTGTGGGTTTAAACTGTGTGCAATACATCTTCTGATAAGCATTTATAGGAAAAGATTACTGAAACAAAGAAAACCTTATCTAATGCCATTAAGGCAAAGAGCCAATATGCAACAACAAAAAAAAAAAAAAAAAAAAAACGCAGTTTTGAAACAGCACTCCTCTGATTTCTTATTACCAGCTTTCTTTACAATCGTCAGTAATAAAAAAAAAAAAAAAAAAAAAAAAAAACCACACACCTCCCCAAACTTTGCTTTTCTAAGCAAATAGTTGATATATTTTATGTCTGGAAAGAAAAGTCACGACAAACTTCTTCCTCCACAATACAAACTGTAACCTTTCCATTTTCTATTTTTATCTCCCATAAAACTCTAATATTCTACATCCTACTGGTCCTCTGCTCAAGAGATCAAAGCTACTCTGAGAACCAGCTACTGCTTTCACGTTCTGTAACCTGTATTTCTTATAAACAGATCAGGCAACAGGTCAGACAACAGATCTTACAGTGCTCTTGAGAATCAGGAGATCTTGGCCTCAGAATCAATTCCTCTCTAATCCAGAGAAAGGGGTAAATGAGGGCACTAACTATTGGTCAGGCTGCTGAGTCAACCCAGTTCTGAAAACTATGCGTAAAATACTTGAATGTATCAACAGGTTGAAAGTTGCCTGTTCCAAAATACCTAAAGGCCTGATCGCTGGAGTACTCTGACAACCGAGTCAGCATTACAGCTAATTTATCTAACATCTTCTCCCAGAAGGGCAGACACTTCTCCTCCCTCCTCCTATGCGCTCAATGTTCCCTTTGATCCAGACACTGACTCTCACCTCGGCACTGGGACCTGCCTCACAGAAAAGCAGCATCCTCCATAGGAGGTTAGTTTTAGGTTAGTCTAGCTCATAATTTAATAGAAGGATGTCATGACACTGAACAGGTTTAACACAAGTGAAAGGTTAGCTTTCAGCATGGACTTTAAACACCTACTGCCATTAAAAACCAGGTTAGTATTTTCCACAGAGGTCTGGGGATTTCTGCATTCACACAGAATCTCACCTTCCAGCCTGAGGTGGGTTAATTAGGGAGAGTAATGACCTGCTGAGCTCTCCTTCCAATGTGCACATATTGCCAAAAACTCAATTAGTTTAAATTAGCAGAAGACATTATTTATTAATAATCAAATAGATGACTAGGAAAAGGCAATGAATCAAATCCTGTGTGAGACTGGAACGAAGATTTCATTCAGACATTAGTCAGCTCCCTTCACCAAGGGCTGCAACACAGCAGAACGTTACCTCAGATAAACACAGCATGCTTTAAAAAGTCCAGTCACAAAGAGGCCACCATTAATTACCCTTCATTTCTCAAACCAGCTCTTGCCGGCTGGTATCTCACAGTTTACTTCTTAATTCATTCTGAAAAGTAGCATGTAATAAGCCATCCTGACATATATTTATTGGGCGCTCTTCACAGCACCACGGCTGTTAAATTGCTTCCTACGCACCAAACTTTTCACCATCAGTATTTTCTAACTGCAAATGCGATGGTCCTTCAGCTCTAAAAATTCCAGGTCTGTACAATGTCTATTAAGTGTCATTGCAATATACTTTTATTGTGATACAAAGCAAACTTCAGTAAAAAGAGAATTGCTGCAAACTAGAGTATAGGACTTGTATTCTCATGCTATTTTAAGCTTTTAAAAAACACTATTAATATAAATAATTGCATATACCACCAAGTTAAGGAGAAGGTGTGTTAAGAGGTTGATTGGAATAGTTTCTTTGGCCTGTATAACTTGCAGCGCTTGCAATTTGCGTAACTGGAAGACAGCAGCATTTTTATATAGAACACCACACTTCTCCTTTGTGCGCGTGCCCAACAGGGCAGGAACAGCAATGAGCATCCACCCTGCCCAAAAGTCAGGTTTGGAACAAGAGCTCTTTCACCTCGATCACACAGGGATTCAGTCAGAGGTGCATTAAGTGTTAGCTACTGGTGGAAAAAAAAAATTCCTTTGAAAAGGCAGCTCCTCAATACCTTTAAGCTTCAGCAAAAGGTTCTGGTCAGTGGTTGGGATACTGAGGAAGAAGTAAGTTTCTCCTCTCCTCCATCTCCTGTTAGCATGCTGCAGAAAGCCAGACAGGCACTCATACAGAACCTTCCAAGCACTGCAGCTGCCAGGACAGGAAAAAAGCAGGGCCTTTCAACAGCAGTGCTGTGCTGAGCGGAACATTGCCAGTAACCCTGTCATCCCAACACCAGGGAAAGGTTAGCATAAGAAGCTTTATTTTTCCTTTATTACTACAGTGAGCAAGTGACTTTTCATACCTAGCTTGAATGTTGAAAGTTCTTCTATTGCTTGAACCCTCAATCTGCCCACCGTTATGCTTCTATTCAAGGATGTGACTAACAGGATGCCAGGTCTCAAAGACCAGCACGCTGCTCTTCCACAGATGTGTGCTGTGCTGCAGGCACAAGCCTCCAGTGCAGCATTTTGAAACGACGTTATTACCTGGCCAAACCCATCCAAAACTTACCTGGATCTGACAGTGGAATACCACTGCAGCTGATACCTACGTACAAGCATTGACAGATCTCAGGGGAGGGTCACGGCTACACCACAGCCAGCAGATTTTAGCCCAACATGACTCTACACCACTATGTGAATCCAACAAGTCTACTAAGAATCTCTTTATATAGAATTCATTCTGCACCTGTCTCTACTTCAACAGTTAAACTGTTTCAGATGTGCAGCCAATACTACATAGTCTGGCTGTTTGCAGTCTTTTTGGTTTTCCTGTTTTTTTAAATATATTTTTGATCTGACTCAAATCCAAATGCAGCATCTCGCATGAAGGCTTATCAGCAGTATTTGTGACATTGGCTAAAAAACTTTCAACCCATCAACCAATTTCTGAATTACAGTGGAAACAAATACTGCATCCTCATTTGTGCCGGATTAAGTCATTACAATATTTCACATATTTAAAGGAAGGGAAAAAGAAAGCTGCCTTTCACTTAACCTAAGTAAATGTTGACAGATATTTTTAAAAAGTCATCCTTATTTCTGTTACTGTCATTACACAATTTTGCCTTCAAATACAGACTACTATGCTCAACTCGAACAAGAAAAAAATACTTCCTGGGAAGAAACCATCAGAGAAATCAGCTGGAGTTTTAACTCAATCAAAATCTGGTTGATGAGGGAACAGCACTGAGCAGAAATTCACAGGCAAACCACTGACAGTCTCGTCTAAAAGTAAATAAAGGCAGTTGATAATATATAAACATGGTGCTTATTCATGGACTAGTGGAAAACACATGAAAGGATAAAACAAAACCGTAAATTAGTTAACTATGAGACCACAGCATTAAAACGACGGACTCTGGCATCAGGTGAGAGCCAACACCCAGTTCTCCTTCAATGCCAAATCAGCCTCTTCTCCTCAAACCACAGCTTGTGGTGAGAACATTCCCAGCACTCAGTGAGAGAGTAAGTTTGCTGCAGTTTGGTGTCCTGAACAAACTGATCTCCTGGGTGTCTACCTGCACACCCAAGAGCTGTGTGGTACCCTCACACCCTCCATAGCTCCAGTGAGAGCAGTCCAGGGTAGGTGTGAAACAGGGGTTATTCAGCCTGCACTTCTCTTCCTTAACTAATGTAAGAGAAAGCCGGTTCTTCACAAACAGCAAACAAATTAAAACCAATCAATGCTCATTACAATTAAGCATTGCATATTCCCTGCCAAGCAGCATGAGACAGGTTTTCCTATAAAGCCTTCTTACCAAATGAGGTCTGTGCAGGGGCACGGTAGCACTCATACAAAAATCAATTGAAGGAAACGTCTCCAGCCAATGGTTTTCTTGGCTTTCCCACATTATATAACCGGAAATTTGACAAAAAGCAAGGGCAAAAATTAATGTACTAATGCATTTAGAAAGGAAAAACACACACATAGGTTGGTATAAAGTTTAAGTTACAGGTAAAAGATTTGACTACCATTTCAAACTCAAGAATAATGGGAAAGTTAACTTATTGTTCATGTTCTACGTGGAAGATGGCAAGCAAGACAATTTTCTACACAGAGGTCTTGAATCTAAGCATAAATTTAAGCCATTCTATAGTTATGACAGGGTCTTCTCCAATAAAGTGTAGACACTAGCACCTAAATTTTTCATTTCCTCAGCCTCCTCCTTCAACATCTCAAAACTGAAATACCCATTTTATAATTCTAACAGCAAGAACATCTCATGCAATTGTAACACTGATACTGTAAACAAAAAACATTATATCGTGCAAGCTGAAAAACTGAGGATATGATGCACTTTTCAGTGAGATACAGTACTGCAGCAAACAAGGTAGAGAAAGCATAACCATTTCTGATGATTCTCCCAAAACTGGAAGCAAAAAAAAAAGCTCCTTCTTGAGACTCTATTCCATGATACTGCTGCTCTCATCAGAAAAAAAAAAAAAACAACAACAACAATTTAATTGCACAGCAAGCAGAAAGTAGAAGTCTGCATTACTGTGCTTCCACACACAAAAGCCAGTTGATTTAAGCTGAAAATTTGTTTTTCATTAAAGACTTCAGAGGGGAGAGTAAAGGTAGCTTACCTGAATTGTTTTAGAGTTCACTAGGGCTCCTAAATCACCTGGAAGCTACTCTGACTGTTGGCCTACAGAAACTGCATTCCCCTCCTGGACATGGAGCAACCAACTTGCTCGCGGAAGATAAAACTGCTACCAAAAAGCTGCTTCACAGAATTTTATCTGGCATGGGCAGGCTTGGGTTGTTTGGGGGTTTTGTGTATGCGAGTGCACGTGGATTTTGTTGTTGTTTAAGAAACACAGGGGAGCCCTTTCGTCCTGTAACGCATCATTCAATATTAGTGTAACACTGGAGCACGGAAAAGATGCGTGTTAGTGAAGTGGCACCATGACAACAGCTTGCACGGGGTAATTCTTTGCCTATCTTTGCCTTTTTGAGCTTACAGGCCTTCCTCCTCCTTGGTCCCTTATGCAACTTGAGTCTTTACTTTCTAATGCTGCAATGTCATTACAGCACACTCCACCACCTAGAGCCCATGTGACTTCCACTCCGGTTGGCTGGCACTGCTATACCAGGCACCTAAGTTCCACTGAGAAGAGGAGCGAAAACCAGAAGGATTGCCAGCAAGTGCATTTCTAGCCCTTGGTAATCTGCATCCCAGTACTATAATTGTTGTACCCCATGAAACAACGATGTGATACAAGATAGTCAAATCAAGAAGTATGTCAGTAGCCTGTTGATAACTTTATTTATCAGTATTAGAAGTGGAAAGCAGTCAGAATGCCAAGTGGAAAATACGAGTCGTTGCAATACAGGACTTGCAGAGAGTAAGGCTTAGCAAATGCCATCATTATTTCCCTGATAAATTATAAAATAACTTCCACTAAGTCCTAAAGGAAATGTCCTTGTTGTTAGAGGCAGTCAGAGCCTTCTGTGACACAGTTCTACTCTTCAGTTGTATCAGCAGCCCACTGCCGCCAGACATCAGTTTTTTCAGGCTCCTCTTAGGCAGGAGAATGTTCCTGGCTGCTGCATAGCTTTGATGTCCTCTCCTCCAGTAGTGTGATGCCATAAGGTATGGCCTCTATGCAGCCCTGTAAGGTGTAGGGACAGGAGGGCAAAGAGAAAGCTGGGTGCACAGCACAGTTACCGTTTAAAACAACCTCTTGCCACCTCCTAACCAAATCCACTTTTATTTCACTATAGGTCTCCCCCAAACATCTCAAGACAGTAGTTTCTAACTCTACTTCACTGAGTCCTTGTAAGCACATCCGTGTTCTTGGCTCCCAGTCCCAGAGTGGTTTCAGCCCAAGCAGCTCAGATTATGTAAAGGTGGCTACATTTCGGTATCCAGTTTGTTGAAGCTACAGTTTTAACCCAGCTTGTTTCCTCATAACGTCTTTAACTACTCAGGTAAGTCAATGAGAATTGCTCTAAGAGGTTTCAGGCTGCTAACAAAAGCCAATGTTTGCAAAGGAGGAAGCATTTTTACTGGGATCAATTATATTACTGCAGTAGTGAAATTCAATTTAGCTTAATTTTCTGCATTTACAGCTCTGTATTAATGCCAAACATCTTGAAATAAAAGGATTTTTAATGCAAGCTGGCTTATGAAGAGATGTTTTAGAGCCACATACAATTTTCCAATTTCTGAGCTCCAAGTCTTTTTTTTTTTTTATTATCTTTTAACTTCTTTATACTTACAGCATCAAGTTCAGAATTCAGGGCCTAGAATGTGAGGTCTTGGACAGTCGCTTCCCTTTATGCTCTCACAAAGAACTGCAAGTAAGTGACTGAGTTACTGCAAGTAAACTCAGATTTTCCTGCTTGGTTTGCAAAACACACAGCATTCCTGGGACAACATTAGTAAGTTAAATTCCGAAAGAGGAATGGATCAGCTTGCAAGTGCTATTTGTGTATGTGGTACTTGTAGTTAAGTTTGCTTTGGATTTATCTGACTGCCAACTACTCAGTGCTTTATATAGGTGCTAATATTATATACAGGTATTAGTTACCAAGGAGTTACTATCAACATTGGCTATAAAGAGCATGCTAATGTAATACGTATTTAACTTGCTTAGAAATCTTTTTATAAAGTAGGATAGGGGCTGAAAACACAGGCTACATTACAGCACTACTGCAGCCTCACAAATGGAGATCAACAGGAATAGACCAGGTACTGACAGCAGGTACTCAGCTAAAAGCAAGAAAACCCATAGAGATCTTGATTTACACAACACCAATAAAATTTCCAGTCCAATTTGGTAAAGAAAAGTTTAAGAATATAGCTGAAAGCACAAATACTTACAGAAAGAGAATTGTTAAAGAAAGACATAGCCAAAAAATTACACAACATCCTCCAGAAATTAACTTCCTACTGATTTTCTGCCTCCAAGTGACTTCCAAGTCACCCTCTAAGGAGCGAACAGTTGCTTTGATGCCAGAAGATAACTGGAGCCCTCTGGCAGTTCAGTACGCAGACACGGTGCTTATTTGTTCAAGTTGTACATAGCTGATGCCATGGGGTGGCCTTTCAAAATGCAATAAATACATAAGGAACAAGATTGTCTAAAGCCAAAGGAAGTTCTACCTTAAAGGAGATTATAGTGAGATGGGGGTTGGTCTCTTCTCCCATGTTACAAATGACAGGACAAGGGGGAATAGCCTTAAGCTGCATCAAGGGAAGTCTAGATTGGATATCAGGAAAAATTTCTTTACAGAGTGGGTCATTAATCACTGGAACAGGCTTCCCAGGGAGGTGGTGGAGTCTCCATCCCTGGAGGTGTTTAAAAGCCGTGCAGATGTGGTGCTGAGGGACATGGTTTAGGGACCCTGGCAGTGCAGGGTGAACAGCTGGACTCAATGATCTTAAAGGTCTCTTCCAACCAGATAATTCTGTGATTCTGAAAAAGAGGGTGTCAGAAGTGGCCCCTGGGAAAGTCATTGCTTTTAGATGGGATAGACCATTTTGGAAACAGATATTACAGTTTTTTCTTTCTTTCAACCTAAAGCGTACATTGGGGACCTCTGAGATTAAAAGGGTGCTCCAACTGGAAGAACAGTCAGAGTTTAGTTACTTATAGCCTACTTTATTCCATATGCTTTCAGAACTAACATATTTCATCTTCACTTTAGCCCAAAGAGGACCATTTGACACTAACAAGTTGAAGATGCCATTTTTGTGTTGTGTAAGTAGAGGGGAAAAAAAGCTTTTTTTTTTTCCATGGGCCATTTCCCAGGTTTTAGTCTTATTCTCATTTTGTCAGTTAACTGATAAAAGGAATGGGACTAAATTATAGCTCATCAGCTGGAGGAGAAAGAGGTGAGGAGGTAGTTAAGTACTTCAGCACACTGGAAGGAAACATTTCAATTTACAGTAAAACAGGATTTACTACATACAGAGTGGCAATAAACGGCAGGCAAAGACGCTTCCAGCCACTTCACACAGCTGAGCGTGTCCTGGCTATAAGGCAAAGAATAGAGAGTTGACTAAACTCTTCATCTCTGCCAGACGTGGCCCTTGAAAGCAGCATTGGTCAAGTTAGTCAAGAGCAAGGACAAAGTAATCCAGTACCTAAACATTCTGTGTGCTATTCTGCAGATTTCCTCCACATCTGTGAGCTGTGTTCCTCTTGCTTTAATCTAGCAAGGAACAATAAGGGCTGAAAAACTACAGTTCATTTTATACTACCACTAGAAGAACCACATGCCAAACTATTCCACGCTCATTTCTTTAAAGGTAAAGGGTATTTATAGTAGTTTGTCTGTATTAAAGTAAGCACTTATAGATCTTGTAAACACACTGTAATATTCACAGTGTTCCTTAAATAATGCAAGGATTTTTTTCCTTTCCAACGAGAAAACAAAAGGCTTTATTAAAAATATAAAAACAAACCCCCTACATATGAATTAGAGAATGTCTTGCCCAGCATGAATGCTGCTTACTGCATTCTCTTCTGCAGCTCCTCTTCAGACTTCTGGGACTGTTTTCAGCTAACTAGGAACATCTAAACACATGCAAATGCTCATCAATTTACCCCAAGAAATTCACTTGAGTTTTATCATTTTAAAGTGCATTTCACCGGTTTATTTCACCTTAAGCATCACTGTACTTCAGACAGCAGTGTGGAACAACTCTAGAGTATATATAAGGTTGTTGAAACACAATGCAAAGTTTTATTTTACTTTCTTCAGAGAAGAGAATTCACTGGATTCTTCCTGTGGCATTAAGTGCACGAATTATTTTCACATTAATATGAAAAAGTGTGTGTGTGTTTTTTAAAATCTACTTTTATCTCTCTACACAGAGTCAGAAATTTCAGTCAAACAGAAGCTTGAAAGAATCAGAAACATATTCACAATAATCTAGAAACTGCTCTGAAATATCTTATTTCTTTTCTTCCTAAAGTAATATATTTGAGAAACACTCTGCAGTTCAAACATATTAAATTATTTACCTAAATAGAGACCAGTTTTTCGAACACTGCCTGCCCTCTATCCCTTAGGACCTGTAACAGTGAACAAAGGGTATTCGAATACTTTCAACGGATGAAGACTTAAAGCAATTACACTGCCCTTCTCAAAAGTAAGCCCACGATTCTTGTACCTGGGAAATAAATTGTACTTAGCGAGCACATGATGCTTTTCTTGAGATCACATTTACAAAACCTTACCACCCAGACACAGCAAGTTAATTTTGCCAAGGGTAGCGTTTCTTTTCTAGCAGGACATCAAGTGCCAAAACAATCAGGTCAGATCTTAAAATGCTGCACAGTGGTATGGTTTCATGTGTGCTGGATATCAGACCACATTTTTTTTAATGTGGAGCCCCTCACCTGACAGATCGATGCTCCAATATTCATGTTGTTCCCCAACAGAAGTACACCTCCAATAAGCATCTACATGTCTATGGATCCATATCAAGTGTTTATTGCTGGAACAGACTTTATAAAGCAGTATCATCCAGCTTTAATTGCAGATTCCTGAAGGACAACAACAGAAAACACAGCCCCAAAATAAGTTCCTAATTACCAAGAAACCACCACTTACTGTAGCTCTCAAATAAGTTTTAAGGAGTAGTTTGTGTTCGGGTTATTCTGCTCAGCACAGAAAAATATTAACTATTGGGTCATTCTCAGATAAATTACATTTATAAGAACACAGACAATGTTCAACTCGGCTAAAAGCTGATTTTAGCTGGGCTAAAGGAGATGCTGTGAGGCTTTGCCACCAGGCTTGTTTGTTCCTACAGCTATTGATCAGTCATTCACCACAGTTCTCACAGCTAGTTATTATTTACGTAAAACTCTTCAAGTACACAGAGCATTTTTCTTGGGAAGCAGACGAAGACCACAGGAAGGACACCTGCATGTCAAATGCATTTTTGGACTAACTCCTGTGAAGGTAACTTACAGGATGAGTCATTTACTAAGTCACAGTCATTAAAAAGAAAAAAATAGAACTCTCACACAGAGGTCTCTGAGCAGTAAATCTCACTATATATTCCAAGAAAACTTGGTCAAAACAGCGAACCTGACACTTGATTATGATTTGAGTGGTGTGGGGGTTGTGGCTTACTGTATTTGCCACCGATCATACTTCTGCCCCAGGTATTTCATTAATTGCAAAGCCAGTATTTCTGCACAATGGGAAAAGATGGCCCTTCATAAAATTATCTTCCTTCTGTTTCCGATTCCTTGTAAAGAGAATTATCCCCCAACTTGTTAAATTCAACAGGATTTAGAAAGCCAGAGTCAAAACAAACAAATCCTGCGATGAATTCTCTTAAATAATCTTCACAGCTTTATGCCTGAAAAGGCACTTTTGGTATATCAACTATAAACAAACAGAAACCTCAAGAAGAACTACTGCTTTAGATTTTATTCTATAGAAGCTCATCCAGAGCTTCATCCTCGCCAGTGAAGATTACTATGAAACAACAGGTTGCTTCTTCTGTTACCTGAGTTTATCCAACATGCAGGTGATGTGCTATGGAAAATCCAACCCAAACTGTAACAGAAGACATCAAATTTATTCTGGTCCCCACCCTCACCTTGCATATATCGCTTCTCAACTTTCGTACCTACAGTATCAATACCTACGTTTGTCACACACTGAGTGCATAGCAAAGCCAGGTAAGTCTGAAGACAGACTAAATCAATTAAGCTCTTACAAAGGCATTTACAAAACACTAAATTCGGTTCAGTAAAATTGGCAGCACATTGAGCGTCTGAAAAACAAGACGGACGTAAGCTTTTGCAGGCTCCAGCTCTCCATATCCCACCCTTGCTATGCAGAATTATTTCCTGCAGATCTACATTACCGCGTCCCCATCACCCCTAATTTGCTATACTCCATGTCACTCATTTGCTGTACTCCAGCTGAAGCAATTCTTGCTTGTGCTATTAGCTGCATGACACAATAATATTCAATAAGTATTTAAGGCTTAATGCCCCTCTCCCCAAACTTCCTAAAGAAACCCAGACACTGTTCAAAGTAATTTGCTCTGTGCTCCCTTTTTCTTGCTTTTGTAACATTTACTTTTATACTATAGATGGTCTAATAAGTTTGTCTAATACTGTCATTTCTTCCTCTTGTAAAGACAAATACACAGCTTGTATCACAGCTGCCTTGACAAGACAGTTTGTGCTCTTGATGTTTTACCTCTCCATGAAATATGTCCAGTTTGTAATGGTGAGTTTCCAGAAATAATGTCCATAATACAAATGTTTCTCCTGTTTTCCAGTATTTATAAAACAGACATCTCACAACAATTATTTCTAAGATGGGCACAGCACAAGTTGTTACCTCAGATGCCAGTCCTTGATGCAAACAGCATTTCTCTGGTCTCTGAAGGAGTGATCAGCATCACTCCAACTGCATGACTGAGACCTTTTGAAAACTGAAAGGCCTGAAGTTACCACAGCTCCCCACGCTGCCACTAACAATCACAGCAGCATCCCCAGTTATCACATCTGCACTATGGATTACATTTATACAATGCTTTTATTCATTGACTCTCAAATTGCTTCTCATAAAACCAGTGAGAAAATTCCTTTCAGGGAATCAGCATTAACACACAATTCCACAACTGGAGAGCTTGCAAATGTTTTCATTTCACAGCCAAGTCAAAAACTCCCTGATGTTTGAGTTTCCCTAAAACCCAGAGAACTGCTATTCCCCACGTGCATAGCATCTGACACATATGGGATTAAAAAAATAATCAAAACACCACAGCAAACAGACCTTAAGTAAAGAATTGAGAATCCAATTGCACTTTTTACTCTTTTGTCAGCTTATGTAAATCCCCCCTTGGTTTTATGTTTGGAAATGTGTTTGTCATTTTTATTGGCATCCTCTTAGACTGAATCCAGATGGTTCTTATTCAATTTTTATCAACAGTCAGCTGCAGGTTTACTGCTTAAATGTGATGTGGCAAGAGCCATATTTTATAGCATTAGGCTAAGCATTTTGATGTGGAACATCTCATTCTTCTCAAGTAACGCTTAGCTCTACCTTTTATTCCAGGAACTCCATAAAACCATTGGAATGTTGATGGACTATCAGAGGATTATGATGATCAAAATCTTCACTACTTATATGGTGCAGCAATAATAATGCTTTTTCATGGGTAACGAGGGAAATTTGAATGTAAAAGACAAAAAAAACCACCAAGACTGCTCCTAAGAATTGCGATGTATGATTTTATTATTCTTTGAAAGACAAATGATCTATTTTGTTTATCATTTACTGTTTATTACCACTAAAGTATAGGCTCAGACTGCTAAATAACAGGAATTCAGGTTGTGAATACTTACGTTCAAGCGTGTGTATTTTAACAGATAACCTATTTAAATGTCAAGATTTTAATCTCCTCATTTTCTCCTCCAGTTTCCCACATCACGTGGTAACACTGGGAATTAAGAGCTGGAATTTGTTGGCTACCTAAATGCAAACCTTCAAGGTTCCCCTGCACTTCCCAGAGGCCACCTAAATTGGTAACAGAAGCAAGACCGCAGGTCCCTCACCGTCCTTTTCTTATGAGCACCTCTAGCACTGCAGACAAACCATGAAAACCCCTGTCTATTTGTGAACTAGTGGGAAGAGTGGAAAACACCCCACATATTAGAAGCACTTATTTCACTGGAGTACCCTCCCCACCCACCCCACATCACCCTCCATTATCATCTTTCCAACTGAACATAAAAACACCACTTGAGAGAATGATATTCCCAGGACTGGGATTTTCCCAAGTGCCTGTTACTAACTTCATGTGTAGGCAGCGCACACTTATAAATTAGACTGGATTACATGTGTGATACTATTGTGCATTGTTGACTTAATCACAAAGCATTATGTAACATGTTCACCTGAGACGTACAACATTTTGGCAATAAAATCCACAAATAAGACGACATATAAAAAAGAAATAGTATTTATACCAAAAGTACTATGATATAGACCAAAAAATCCACAATGTGTCACCCTCAACTGCAGATCATATGAAAATAGAGAGGTCAAAGGTTAAATCATAGTTGTTTGATGAAGACCAACATCTTTATTGCAAGGTCTGAAAACATCACAGATCAATTTCAGGCAGGCAAAGTATTGCTTTATTTTGCTTTCAGGTGAGCTTCTACACAAGTAAAGCTGGATCCAGAGACAAGTAAGTAATGCCCTGCTCTTGATCCTTACCTTGAAGTCCACTCTTACTACTTGTCCCACACTCAGCAGGTATTTTAAAAATGTTATAGTCAGAAGGCCACGAAGAAGAGGAAAGCGCCCCAACCTCATTAGGAGGAAAGCTGCAAGGGGGGCACAGAAAGGCAGAGCAGTCCCACAGTGAGTGCATCAATCACACGCACGTTCTGGATCTGCACCACTGCTATAGAGTCACCTCTATAAACTGGAGCAGCTTCAAGCAGATCAGCTGCACCCCAAACCCTGAAACATGGTCACCCCTACCTGGCCTAACTCTTGAGGAATTCAGCTGTTGAGGTGGGTAATACTTTTTGGGATTCAGATTTGAATTAGGGCACCAAGAATCTTTGTCTGGACTTCGTATGATTTTCCTCACACTTACCGACAGCTTTAGCACCTATTCATAGCTGGAAGATGAAGGAAGCAGATAAGAGTTTGGAAGCCTCTACATCATCTACTTTTCTACATAGATTCAGCCATCTATACGCTTAATAGTCAGAATCACGACAGCCATTTCAGTACAGGATGGTTGCTGTTCCCCCGAGTTAGACACGCTCTACTCCCTTTACAATAGATGAATTCGTTCATTACATCTTCCATTACCCAGTTTAAATGAGACTTGCTGAAATAATACAGAAACATCGAATCTTTGAGCTACAAGAATTTACAAATGGCAAAAGAAAACATCCTATCATACAACATAAAGAAAGCATTAGAAAAACGTCATGCCACTACTGCACATCTGAAAGACATATTTATTAGAAGGTGCCACTCCAAATTTCAAAGGCAGTTAAACACTTGCTCTTTACTAGATTTTTAAATGCCAGAGACAATTTTCAGATTGCAGTAGATTAAAACTGTATTAACTTTTGCTAGATGCAATTATGTAAATTATATAACAAGGTTTTATTTTTACACCCTCAAAACTCTATTTTGGCTTTACAAGATGAGCACCTCATCAAGCCTGCGGCAGCAATTTCTCTCTCTCTCTGTAAAGGAAGGCTACTGCACCAGGTCTCCCACTTATGAAAGAAAGCATTAATCACTCTCATTTTAAACCTCAGACTACTTTACATCTATTTATCAGCATTAAATGTACACCGCCCACATGCCCCGCAAGCCAAATGTTGTGAAACAGTCATTAAAGAATGAAATGAGAAGTTAAAGGCAGCTGAGAAGTGAAAGGCAAGTTATGCATCCATCCTACTGGGTTTTAGTAAAGCTGTGCAAATAGGCAAGAAGTTGGCCATGCATATTCATTCCAATTACATCACAAGCTCAAACACTGCCATAGTTAAAACCCCCCATGCCCGCTTTCCATTGCGCTACCATTTATGAGCTTTACTAGGCGTATTAAAACGACAAAAACAAGGGTTCAAGAACAGGAATCCATCATAACACCATCATAATCCATCAAATACCATCATAAAGAAAGTCAAGACACAATTTCATTTGCATCCCTAACAACAGGATTCCTGCTTAGGAAACCAGTTGGCTTTACCAGGCACCCAGCACAGAGCAGAAACATCACTGCTTGTTTTGTTGCTAGCACCAGTGTGAGCAACATTTGAAAACACTCTGCAGACCAAGAATAATATAGCCCAAACCAAATCGAGCTGACTGGCATCTCAAGGCTAGGTTCCGAGCACAGAAAAGCCAAACAAGTGTTACCTTATTGTCACCCTTAAGAATCCTGCTATTGGAGATAAAACTACAGCTTAAAATTACACTTCATGTGTTAATTTAAGTGTGATTTAATACACGCAACTATCCACTCATGTGGAGCCATCTTCAAAAGTTATCCATTTACACTTAAATTCATCCATTAGGTGGATAATAATAGGGTCCATTAGGTCAAAATATACTGTGGCTGTTAATTTTGAATGACAAAACCTACACAGTAAATTAGCATATCAATGTAGCAAAAGCATGGGCATAAATGCCTTAGCCCATTCGCCAGCAGCATACTGCCTGTCTAGCCCACTGGTTATGGAAAAAAAACACCAAACTTAACCAAAACCATCCACAAACAATAGGATACTAATTGTTATTAGTTGTTCCAGTGCTATAGAACCTAACACGATTACTTTATTACTTCTCTAACACTGCTTTTTTAATAGAAAATCTGCATATTAATCCAGCAGTTGTGCAAATAAAAATATATTCTGAACATATTTTCTTTGGAGAAACTATCTATTACTGTAGTCCTGAATACAGGGCTGACAGTTAAACTGATACGCCTGTATTTTTCAAATATTCAGACTAGAAATACCACAGTTGCTATACCTCACATCACTAGTTTAGATGCTGAAAGAAAACCTGGTTTGCCTCCTGATGTGATAACTAACTACACCCAGGATTCTACAATATTCCACACAGACAGACGTGCTTGTTGCAAAACATGCATTAATAAAAGCTTCCTGAATAGTTTCCCAGAAGACAAGAAAATATTTTCTGGTTTACTGAATAAGTCTTCTGGGGCTACACCACTGCAAACAACTTAAGTTCTTCATAAATTTCCAGCGTGAGTGCAGCCATGTATTTGCAGAGGTATTAGTTTCTAGAAGCAGAGACTTATAAAGGGTTTTAAAAGGATGACTAGAGTATTACCACTTCCACTCACTCTCAGGTCTTAAAATCTATCTTGTTCCTGATGCAAGACGGAGGCAGAATGCATGTACTCACAACTGGATTGCTCAAGTAGCACAGCTTTTGTGGGAAAAGAGAGATTTCCATTTCCCTTTTCATAGACATACCAACATACGTGACATGCCAAAGAGATGTGTTTTGCTTGGTGGTCCAAAAATTCATCAGTACAGAGGAAATATAACTAGATACGCTGTGTTTTTAAAGAGCGAACCAATCCCCACAGACACACCATGCAAGAGCTTCTATCAGCCACACGATGAGTTTGGAGAGCTTAACTGAGTAGAGCTGGGATCAACTACTGACCTGTGAAGCTTCAGGAGCTGGGGCCTCTTCTCTATGATGCACAGTGAAGACAGTCGTGCCCCTTGTAGTAGTAGCCTCTCTCTAATGGAGGTTTTCCACCTATTTTACGCACAGAAATTGCCACTTACTTTTCAGGAACCCTTGGAAAACATGGACAAGTGTTAACCCCACTCTGTAAAAGCACATTATTCACCTGGCTCCTGTAGCCACTTTTCTTATTAAAGAACATTTAAAACACTCAGAAACGTTTTGCAAAGAGAAAGCTGACATGTAAGAGCTTTTACAGGAGCCCTGTGAATCAGAGCTTCTCTAAATTTGAAGACAGTAGCCAGAATTCAGGAGGTGAAGGTGGGCTACAGAGCAGCAGAAGCATCAAAATCTCTTTTTATATATCACGAGTGCAGGAACTCCAGCATCACCTGAACAACTGCAGTGAGCCTTCCTGTGTCTTTAGGGCATCGAGCAACCTTTACTGTACCTTTGTATCTCTAGAGGCTGGAGTCATGAAGACAAACCTAACGCAGTGGCAGTGTGCTCTGAAGGAATGACATAAACTTCCACTGAGAGGAGACAAGAGCTTGTACGTGACTGAAAGGGACCATGCACTTTCCTTACTGTCTCCCATAACATCTCAGAAGACTCACTGTAATTTGGTTTCACAATGAAGCAGCAAAACAAACCACAGTGATGTAAAACACTCAGAATACTTTTCTTTCATGCTGGGGGAGGCTGTGGGGAGAGCAAGATGTTTAAAGACTTTATCACTGCAGTGGAACAGATAATTAGGCAATTAAAACTATGAAAAGTGGACAAATTACCAGTTCCAGATGAATTGCACTGCAGAACAGAGATGGGAGAAGCAAGAAAACAGAAATGAGAGCCTTTGGCATGCATTTTAATAGCACAACTAAAAGAGGGACAGCTCTGGAACAAAGGTGAAAGGGTAGTTAATTTGCAGAAGCCTATCTGCTTTTGCAAAGGAATGTCTTGAAGGAGCTGGTCCCTAAAATAATCTTGCTTTTCTTGTGTGGATAATTATAATAGACTAATAGAAATCCAAGAGTTCTCATTCCAGCTTCACTTTTGGTCACTCAGCAAGGCACTCCTGTACTAGGTTTTTAACAACATTAGCAATATCTTCACACTCACACAGAGCCTTGTTGTTTAATCATTCTGCTCAACAGAAAACTCCCACAAACTCATCCTTACCACCCCTATTTGCTTGCAGGGTATGGAGGATGAACCACCATTTCACACAGCACAGTAGAAGTAATGTGAAAGAACAGCCAAACCTCAGGTAAAACCTTCCCCCCATACCTCATTTGAGGCAACTTTGGTGAAGGTGCTGCTGCTCACGCACCATCCATCACCACTCCCTTACAGAAGCCTCTTCTGGACTCTTCCCTGCAGGAGCTGGACCCCATTCAAGCCAAGGAGGGGACTAGGGGAGTTATTCTGCTCCCACCAGCTGTAAAGGCAGGTTTTCTTTAACGCATACACCTCCCTACACAAAGCTCTCAGTGGAAGAGCCCTTCTTTCGCACAGCTGCAGAGACCTCTGCTCTGGTACCAAGGTTTTCCAAACCAGAACGCACTAAGAGGGAACCTGCCAAATTTGCTTGTCCAGCTCTGCAGATGTACCAGCTATAAACCTCTTGGCTTACATTCGCTGTGTCACCAGTGACCAGGAGGGTGACCCACAGTGGTATCAGGTGGACCTATTCCCTCACTGCCCACCATGAGAAGAGGCTGCTGCCTCATCACACCCTGCTGCAAAAGGAAAGACTTTAAAGCTGCAGCTCAGACAGCCGCATTTTATTGTTGTAATTAATCAAGGGGAAAGAAAAATGCTATTATTAAGACAAGCAGAAACCAACGAGCTTGTGCCAAGAGCCGTAAGGATTACATCTCATTGAGCTGCAGGTATCTCCCACCACAATGACCCTCAGAAAGATGGAAGCATAGGAAGACAATGAATCTTGCACCTCACAAAGGGTTTTCTTTGTAAAAATTATTCAAGTAAAATTTTTTTTTTAAAAATTACGTGAAGGAAATGACGCAGCGGTGGTATGAAGAACGCAGGGGATGTTGCCTGAATACTCAAGAGCATGTATATGGTATAAGTTAAAAACCCTGTAACAGCAGCAATATACAAGTTTCTATTTCTTGGCTTTACATGCAGAAGTTTTGGAAAAAGACATACTAAATAATAAGCTCTGGGATAAAAATACAAACTTCACTCCTGTGCAAGATTTCTAAGCATTTTCCTTCTAGCTGTGAAACATTTATTTTAACCATAGCAGGGCTTTGAAATCTATGCAATAAACTCATTCACATGCTTTATTCCTTCCTGAATTTGATTCTTTCAGTTCAAAATACAAGCAGCTGAGCAGGGGAAAAAGGTTTATCAAAGTTTTAAATTCTTGGAATCCTGGGAAGCCAAGCTGCTTGAATTCGATAAGAGTGAAGCGAGACATTGCCATAGGAAAGATGTGGGTAAATCTGTATGATACCACTGCACCGGCTGCCAAGACCATGAGAGCACAATGCTGGCATCTTCCAGGCGAAGGGGTGGGGAGCAGGGAGAGCGAGCCTTGGATGTTTCATACTCTCATTTCTAGCTCTCCATACAGCATTATTCTACTATCTGACTGAAACGCTGATGTACCCCTTTGCCCAAGCAAGGCAAGCAGCAAAGGCATAAGGGCCGATTGAAAACTTCATTAGATGAACTGCTCTAGATTAACACACGGGGAAACACAATCAGAACAAGCAAACAGCACAAACATCATTGTCGATCACTTGCGAATACACCAGTACACATTCCACATGCCATTATCGCCAGAAAAAGGCACAAAGAAAGGGCACCAAATACACCACACTGACACGCTGTAGAGGATGAGGTCTTGCAGACAGCATCCTACCGTTACTTTCTCTTCCCTGCCATGATAAGTGATTCCTTTTGCTGTATTTTCTTCTGTGAATTTCTCTTTTGTTTTTAATATTAAAGAGACAACTTGGCACTGATCATAAATTATAACCAATATCTGACAGCTCTTTTCTGTGACAGACTTCTACAAGTTTTTAATCTTTCCTCTGCTGGTATTTGACAGCCTATGGATGACAGGGGGGAAGACATAGAAGAATAATTAAATAGAAAAAGATGCAATTTTAAACCAATCTTGATTTTAAAAACAACCAACATGTCCAGTATTGTTAATGCAAAAAGGATGTTTTCTCATGCAGATTGCTTTTGAAAACCAGCACATTTAATATAAGAAAACTCTCTTCGAACCATATTTCTTTTCTAGAGAGATAGATTGAACAAGTTTCCCCAGTTTCTGCAAAAGCAGAAAGAACGTTCTTGCCACTTCCACATTGTTATTTTAAAAGTCACCTCAGGCTGCTTTAGTTTACCCTAAGAAAGGCAAACATTCAAATTCATGTGGGAACACACGTGCTCCAGACAGCCAATACAGCCACATACCTTCAAGAATTCTCAACTTACCTGAAAAATAAATGCTTCCTTCTTGCTCCTTGACTATGAACACATTAAAAAAAGTTTCAGACTTTGTGCTTTTAAAAAAATGTATCAAAACAGAGACTCTCCAACCTTATACAAATCTCTCCACTAATAATTCAGTCTGAAATGTATTATCAATCCTAACCAACCAAACCACACACAAAACTTGGAGGAGTCTGACTCTCACCTGGGTGTCGTCCCCATTTCAACGGGAAAGAGCAGCCGAGCTCACTAGCGTGTGCTGGTCAAGAGTGCCCAAACAGATCACCAATACTCTTTTTAACCAGCTGCTGGTGGTGCTGAGAAGTATCGTTATGAAAGGAAGGACCACCACCACCAGGACTGTTCCACCTGCACACAGCGAGGCACACAGGGGCTAGGTGACAAGCAAAACTGAGATAAACAAAAGGTTCTCAACTGCACACGATAAGCAGTGACCTACATTTTGAACCAAGGTACACACCTGCTTCAAAGGAGCACAAACACTACAGCAGAAAATGATACAGAAGAGAAGAGCTGATCACTGACAGTTAGGAAGTCTTTACATTTTGGAAGCTGCACATCAATTGCTCTCAGAAACACATCTCCGAACACACTGAAACAGCCCGCTACAGTTTCAGCTGTGGCAGATTGACAAATACAGGTTACAAACTACACAAGTTAGAACCAATTACATAAGGCTTTACAGCACAGCTCCAATCTCCCTGCACACAGCAACTTCTTCCAGAATTAAACCAGAACATCTCCAAAGGGGTAATAATAAACTCCATCACAAGCCCCCTTAAAGGCGACAAAACTCCCCCCACAAAGCTAACAGGTACAAAGGAAAATGTTTTCTCTTACCTTTACTGAGAGTGCCCGTGATGAGCTTGAAAATAGTCTGGGCAAATTTGACGATCCCATGCTTGCACCTCTTTGAACAGCCACTCATGGTTCAAACGCGTAGAAAGGCTCTTCTAGTCCAGGAACAACAACAAAAATAAGAAAACCGAGTCCTTCCCAAAGTTGAGGCGACAGTTTGTGCAATACTCAAAACTCTGCTGCGAGGCAGAGAGCCCCTGCGCTGAGCTCGGCTCTCCGAGGCTCCCAGAAAAGGCTGCAGCCACCGATTTGCACGCCCCGGGTGTTAAAGGCACAGCTCCGCACGCCGCGACACCCCGATGGAAGTTGCTAAGCTCAGCAACACCTCGGCCGAGCACGGGAGGCGGAGGAGGAGGAGGAGGGTTTACTTCACCAGCTGGGCACTGCTCATGCAGCGTTAGTGCTGGAGGCACGGGGTGGTGACTGCTGCAAACGAAAGCAGCTGCTGCTGCTTGAGGACCGTTTTCTCGTGCTCTTTGCCAGCTGATTTCAATTAAGTTATCAATGTTACTCTCGTGGGGCCCAAGGAAAGCACAAAATAGCACTTTTTTTATTCTACCAACACTGCGCTGGCACTTTGCGGGTAGAAGACTGCAGAGTATCCTTCACAAAACCTGCTAGAAGCGGGAATGCAAAGCTGCGCCCAGAAGAAGCCTCAATTCCTGTAATTTCTCCAGCGCAGGTGCTGCGCAGCTGGGTGTCTGCTCACCCCCGG